>NW_022437010.1:3028198-3299459 GCF_009761245.1 Sapajus apella | reverse complement strand
AGAAAGAAAGAAAGAAAGAAAGAAAGAAAGAAAGAAAGAAAGAAAGAAAGAAAGAAAGAAAGAAAGAAAGAAAGAAAAATGGCTGCACTCAGTTCTGCCACTTGTGCAGGTAGCCTCCTTCTGGACTCCAGATGCCACCGAGATTACGTCATCCTGATCCCACTCTGGGAACTTCCTGTCACCAGCCATCCCTCTCCTCTTGTCTTTGTTCACTCCTGAGGGCTTCTTGTGTCATCTTTCATGGCCACCCTAATGTACACAAATCACTTTCACAGACAGCGTCATGAGTATGAGGTGAGCAATTCATCAATGTCTACATATCCTTGATGAACGGTGGTTTGTCTTTGCAAGGCTGGAAAGTGTCCAGTGAATTTCTATTTGCTGTGGCTTGCTGGGGATTGAAGGGATTACGGTTGATGAGAGGTTTGAAATTCAACCAGCTTATTATTAGTGGGGGCACATGAAGTTTGAAAATCTTGTCTTGATCTATCTTTCTTTTCTTTTCTTACTTTTTCTTTCTTTCATTCTTCCTTTAATCTTTCCCTTTCTCCCTCTTTCCTCCCTCCCTTCCTCCCTTCTTCCTTCCTTCCTTCCTTCCTTCCTTCCTTCCTTCCTTCCTTCCTTCCTTTCTTCCTTTCTTCTTCCTTCTCTCCTTCTTTTCTGTCTCTCATTCTCTCTTTTTAAATGTAAGGGAAAAAGGGCACGCTGGTCAGAAATGCAATGATCTAGTTGTTGGTTTTTGTCACAAGTATTCATATGTCCGCTTCTGTTTTTTCCCACTTGATAGTTATCCCTTTAAACATCTAGTTTTCACTGCCTGCTCAAAATATACAATCCATGTAGGTTCAGGGTATTTATTGAGTGACTACTATGTGCAAAGCATTGTTGTAGGTATTCTAGTACTAGTGTAAAGAGTCATTCACATCAAGATAGAAAGATGATGACTAAGTGAATGAACAAGATTTGAGATGTCTTGCTTCTTGCGTCTTTCACATAGATATTGGTTACTTCAAATGACATGAATGAAGGTTCTCATGTAAAGCTAGAGAAGAACCAAAGGAAGTCAGTTGCTTTAAGGTATGGTTGGTACTTGATAATTCGTAGCACTAATTACAGTTGATATGAAGACTACAATAGATTTGTTACAAGCACCTATAATTCCCCTTTATCATGTTGAATTATATTCTATACGGTTTGGACAGCTTACAGTCTCTAAAGGCCCATGGATAATATACCTACATCTCTACACGTAACACTTCTTTTTGTCAATCTGGGAAAGAATATAGTGAGAATTGACAATTATGTTGCTATAAAATGAACCATCTTTTCTCATTCTTGCCAAGTTCCCTTTGTCAGCTGGCCCTAGTGACCAGGGAGAAATCTGAAATAGTGATTTTTCCAGTCTATCTTTTGAGTTTGAAGAAACATGGCTATTATTATTAATTTATCCTAAGAAAATTAAACAAAATGACAGCTTGACAGAAAATTAAGCTTCATAAAATTTCCTTGTCAGATGAGAATAGGCTGAGGATGGTCTTTATTTGGTTTCAATGATTGTGAGTGTGTGGCGTCCTTTTTCCTTCCCTAGGGCTGTGTCAGATTCTGGGTCCTCAGATATTTTAGGCTTCTAATAAAAGGCAAGGCTTTTAAAAAATATTGATGAACTTTGGACTAGAATGAACTTCATGTTTTGGGTAACTTTGGGATTTTGGTGATGGCTGTGACGGGACAAGGCTGATTCTGGAGTTGTTGTAAACACGTAGGTTTTTGTTGTTGTTGTTTTTTGTTTTTGTTTTTTTTTGAGATGGAGACTCACTCTGTCACCCAGGCTGGAGTGCAGTGGCTCAATCTCGGGTCACCGCAACCTCTGCCTCCTGGGTTCAAGCAATTCTTCTGCCTCAGCCTCCCAAGTAGCTGTGATTACAGGTGCTCGCCACCGTGCCTGGCTAATTTTTTGTATTTTTTAGTAGAAACGGGGTTTCACTATGTTGGCCAGGCTGGTCTCAAACTCAGATGATCCTGGGTTATATCAGAACATCTGAACTCTCTGCACTGGGGAGCACAGCTTTGACTTGGATTCCTTAGGGCTGGCTGCACCGACTTGGCTTTGAAGGAGTGGGTGGGAGGTTGAAAGATATTATCAGAATGTTGCATTATTTGACGACATCTTAAATACATTAAACACAAATCATCAACATTTACTGGCATATTTTCATGCATCAGGCATTGTGTTAGAGATGAGAACCAAAAAAAAAAAAAAGATGAGAACCACAAAAAAGAATTACCCAAAGCCACTCCCCAACATTCCTTAAATTTTCTTTTATGTTGTACTATACAGATTATTTTGAGTATACATTCTTAGTCACCAATTTATCTGCCAAGGCAAATAGCTGTAAATGTCCACTTACTAACTTTTCACTTTTAGTTAAGTACTTGAAATATGGTGACCCACTGAAGCACACAAATTCATGCCTTACGAATTGTTTTAAGAGGATTTGCAGGCAATGAGAAGAAAGCCATTTCAGAGAAGAAGCTAATCAGAATATCTCATAATTGTGAGGACATTTTAAACACTTTGCAAGCGAGAGTATAAATGTAGAAGCAGTGATCAAAAAATTCTGCTTCATTTCAAGCAGGTGACGTAAGAGAACTAAACTCCATGATTAAGAAAAATGAAATTGTATAAATTATAGCAGAAATGCCTGTCATCACCTGCTAAAATGCCTCCGGGGGTTAGATTTGGAAAAGAAAATTACTTATCTGTAATTCTTATTCTCTTTAGGTAGCAATTATAATAGATATACACTCTTGGGTGTAAGTCATTGGTGTGAGAACCAGGAGTAGACTCGAAGTCAGCTAAAGAATTATAACCCTCAAGGAAGGCATACCCTGGGACATCAAGGGCAAAATGTATATGGAATGTCATTGCCCCCGAATATCATTCCTATCTGACCATTGAAAATAGCAGGCGAATTTGGTCCCTCGGAAGAAAAGAACAGCTGAGTGGATCTATTACTATTATCATCGTATATTAAATGTATAAAGGTCTAGCTGCAGGCAACATTTGTGAGTTGGGTCTACTCATTTTCTCTGCGACTTTCTGCCTTCTTCAGGAATCCAATACCCACTTACTTGCCATCTCCCTCACTCTGCTCTTAGGAAGCACCTCATTAAATTTATTTACACTGAAGCCAAGGCATTCACAGCAGCAAGAACCTTGGAGAGGGAGTAAGAAGCCACGGGACGGGCTGTGGCTGGCTCAGCCACCCATTCATCCTGTGATGCCAGGTGAGCCCTGCCAGCTCTTCCGTGAGCTTCTGTGTCCTCCTTCATACAATGACAGGTTAGAACAAGGGAGCACAATTTCTAGGAACACTTTCATCTCCATGATTCTAGGTAAAGAAGACAGGACCATTAAAAATAGGCCAATTTTAGGGTAAAGTTGTAGGCTAAATATGATACCCTTGAATACGGTCTTTTTTTTTTTTTTTGAGATGGAGCCTCACTCTATCAACCAGGCTGGAGTGCAGTGGCGATCTTGGCTCATTGCAACCTCCGCTTCTTGGATTCAAGTGATTCTCCTGCCTCAGTTTCCCAAGTAGCTGGGACTACAGGCATGCACCACCACGCCCAGCTAATTTTTGTATTTTTAGTAAAGACTGGGTTTCACCATGTTGGCCAGGATGGTCTCTACCTTTGACCTCATGATCCACCTGCCTCGGCCTTTCAAAGTGCTGGGATTACACGTGTGAGCCACTGTGCCCAGCCGAATATGGCCTTTAAACTTGAGAATAATCAATGGAGAAGCCACAGAAGTACAGACTAGCTTGAGGCATCCTTTGGGACCCAGGCAGGTGTTTGGGGGGCGTAGGGGTCTTGTTTGTTTAATCTAAACCTTTGTGACAGCTACACAAAAACCCAAGACTGGCCCTAAATGCACCTTCGTATAACTTGAGTTGAAACACAATTCACCTAAAAGCCCCTGGGTGAGGGAGCTCTTTCTGCAGCTGCCACGGGGGTGACATTAGTGCCAAGAAGCAATCATTCCTCAAGGGTGACTCCAATGTCTGAAAGAGCTAGGGACATTTCCAGCAATGGCTGCATCATTGCTAAGGAGCAACTTACACATGGGAGTGTTTCTTTTTTTATTTCTTTTTAATGTGCACAGGGACTAGCTGCTTGTGCCTCTTTGAACATAGGGGCAGAAAAAGGAATTTCCTTCTTTCCTGTCTTTCTCACATCAGTTATGCATCTCTTCTCCTCTGAGGCCATTCCGAGCCAAATGAAAGGGAGAAGTGCTGGGAGGCCTTGTCTGGGTTTCATAAGATTTTAAAGGGATCTTTCTTTGGGTGGGAATGTCCAGAGGTTTGCAGGGATAGTGTGCTCCTGTGCCCACCACCTGCTTTGGCTTATAGTCCTAACCAGATGCACCACTAACCAATTATTCTATCTGGGCCCCTGCTAGGGACCTGTTCCCCCGCACCTCCCCCCCACCCCCCGCCAGCATAGATATACTTCATATGCATGTTTGAGAATTTTTATAGTGAGGCATGAGTGCATATGGCTCAGCTGGGTCCTCCCTGAGCTCACATCCTAGGAATTCAACATTGCTCTATGGCCTAAGGCCTGTGGACCTGGGCACAGAGGCCTAAGGAGTGCACATATGGCCCAGGGAAGTTTCATCCTTTTCCTCCATTTATCACACAATTTAATGGCCGAACACTGATAAGAGCTAAAGACACAACAGAAAACAAGACACTGTGCCATCTTCAAGAATTTTATTTTCTGATGAAGTGAGGACATTTCCAAATAAGAACTCTGCAAGATTTGGGGCTGACCCAAACATAAGGTCATTGATTGCCTGGCACCACACCTGCTTTTTCACTGTTTCCAATGTCCCTATTGTGACAACACGCAAAGTATGGTCTTGTCCAGAAACTGGAATCATACGTAATTTTGGAAAGCTCTAAAAGATTATTTAATTGTTAATATATTGCTCTGGGGAGTCAGAGCCAACCCCAGGACACAACTCTTTGGAGAAACAACCCTTGACCCTCATCCTCTGACAGTGAGGCCACAGGAGGCAGCAGGAGATGGGACATTGAGTGGGATTCAGAACACACCAGCGGCCCGTGTGACATCATTGGCCTGTTCTAGTTGCCCTTTTTCTATCAATATTTTCTCGCTTCAAATGACTTGGGATATGCATTTCGGAGCATAGTTCCCTGGAAAATACACTCATGAGTTCCTTCACTATAGGGATACCTTCTTAGAAATGCATCGGTAGGCAATTTTGTTGTGTGAACATCATTGAGTGCACGTGCACAACCCTAGCTGGAACAGCCTACTTCGCATTTAAGCTAAATGGTATAGCCTATTGCTCCTCAGCTACAAACCTGCGCATCAGGTTACTGTAGTGAATACCACTGGCAATTATAACACAATGGTATTTATGTCAAAACATATCCAAACATAACACAGGGAAAGTAAAAATACAGTTTAAGTTCAGGCGTGGTGGCTCATGCCTATAATCTCAGCACTGTGGGAGGCCGAGGTGGGTGGATCACAAGGTCAAGAGTTTGAGACCAGCCTGGCCAACATAGTGAAACCACATCTTTACTAAAAATACAAAAAGTTAGCCAGGCCTGGTGGCTTGCACCTGTAATCCCAGCTACTGGGGAGGCTGAGGCAGGAGAATTGCTTGAACCCAGGAGGCAGAGGTTGCAGTGAGCTGAGATCGCGCCATTGCGCTACAGCCGGGGTGACAGTACGAGACTCTGACTCAAAAAAAAAAAAAAAGTTTAAAAGATAAAAATGGTATACCCACAGAGGGCACTCACTATGAAAGGAACTTGCAGAGCTGAGAGTTGCTCTGGGTGAAACTGTGAGTGAGTGGAGTGAATGAGAAGACCTAGGACATTACTTTATACTACTGTAGACTTTATAAACACTATGCACTTAGGCTACATAATCAATTAACCTTAGCTTATGGTCACCTTTTTACTTTATAAACGTTTTAATTTTTTTAACTTTTGACTCTTGAAATAGCACTAAGCTTAAAACACAACCGTATTTTCTGTTCTTGGGTCAGTTTGCTGAGAATGATCGTTTCCAATTCATCCATGTCCCTGCAAAGGACATGACTCATCGTTTTTTATGGCTGCATAGGCTGCATAGAAAATCAAACACCACATGTTCTCACTCATAGGCCGATGTTGAACAAAGGGAACATAGGGACACAGGGAGGGGAGCATCACACACTGGGGTCTGTTGGGGGGGGCAAGGGAGGGACAGCTGGGGGTGGGGAGGTCAGGGAGTGATAACATGGGGAGAAATGCCAGATGTAGGTGATGGGGGGATGGAGGCAGCAAACCACATTCCCATGTGTGTACCTATGCAACAATCCTGCATGATCTGCACATGTGCCCCAGAACCTAAAATACAATTAAAAAAAAAAAGAAAAACAACAACAAACAACAACAAAACACAACCATATTGTACACAAATATTTCCTTTCTGTATGTTCTTCTTTTTTCTATTTTTAAAAATTTAAAATTTTTTCCTTAATTTTTGTTTTTTGTTTTTTGTTTTGTTAAAAATGAAGACATAAACACACACATTAGCCTAAACCTACGCAGGGCCAAGATCATCAGTTTCATTGTCTTCCTCCTCCACATCTTGTCCCACTAGATGGCACTAGATCAAATGTCATTTTCTCATGGAAGCTGACCCTAGCTGCTTCAGGTCTTTATGTCATCTCCTATGACAACAGTGCCTTCTTCTGAGATCCCTCCTGAAGGAACTGCCTGAGGCTGTTTTACAGTTAACATTTTAAAAATAAGTAAAAGAAGGATAAAAACTATAGTATCGTAAATACATAAACCAGCGACATAGTTGTTTATTATCAGTATTGAGTATTACGGACTGTACATCATTGCATGAATTAGACTTTTATATGGCTGACTGCACAGCAGGGGTTGTTGACACCAACTTTGCCACAAACACTGGAGTCTCATGAGCTGTGCTTCGATGTTACCATGGCTACGATGTCACTAGGCAATAGGAATTTTTCAGCTTTATTATTGTACTGGACCTCAGTCGTATATGTGGTCTGTTGTTGACCAACACATTGTCACATGGTGGTTGGGGGCAGTGGCTCAAGCCTTTAATCCCAGCACTTTGGGAAGGCGAGGTGGGTGGATCACTTGAGGTCAGGAGTTCGAGATCAGCCTGGCCAACATGGTGAAACCCTGTCTCTACTAAAAAGACAAAATAATTAGCCGAGCATCGTGGCTCACGCCCATAATCCCAGCTACTCGAAAGGCTGAGGCAGGAGAATCGCTTGAACCTGGGAGGAGGAGGTTGCAGTGAGCTGAGATAGCACCACTGCACTCCAGCCTGGGTGACAAGAGTAAAACTCCATCTCAAAAAAACAAAAAGCAAAAAACATTGTCACATGGTGTATGATTGTGCTACATAAGCTGAGTAAACATGGATGTCCTGTATAGGAGATGGAACTCTTCAGTAAGTGATGTGAACTCTACAGGTCACTTAGAGGGGTCACATGCTCATCTCAGCTGGAGAGTATCTACAGTGGGGCGGACCTGGCTGCTTCCAGACCTCTCTGCCTGACCCCTGACTCTTGATGACTCATGTTCTCAGAACGACCAGGAAGGCTTGACACTGAGCAGAATCTCTAACTCAACTGAGATTGACTTGACAATCTCATCCTTTGTGTCACTTCAATTTGTGGATCGTTCCATTATTGGCAGCTACGTTTCTTAACTTTTTCCAAGTTGCATTTGATAAATTGTTTCATTCATTCATTCATTCATTCTCTCATTCACTCACTCAACATATATTTATTGTATACCTACTTCATGCCAGGTACTCTTCTAAGTGTGGGGGATATAGCAGTGAACCAAAAAGACAAAAATCCTTGCCTTCATGGAGCTGACCTTCCAGTGGCAGAGGACAGGAAACAAATACCAGTAAGAAGGTAAATCACATAAGATGGTAGAAGTCATGAGTACTATCAGAAAAAAAAGCCGGATAAGAGAGATGGAAAGTGCAGTGGAAGCGGTAACGATTCCAAATGAAACCGCTAGGGTCAGCTTCCGTGAGAAAGTGACATTTGATCAAGTGACAGAAGGAGGGGAGCCATGTGAATGCTGGGGGAGAACTTTGTGGACAGAGGCAGTGGCTGGAGAGGTGGGAGCCTGTGTGGTTAGTTTGAAGCACAGACTTGTCCTGTGTGGCTGGACAGAGGACAGCAGAGGCGCAGAGGGGTGAGCTGGTGTTCGCTCATAGATCTTTAAGGCTTTCCGGGTTATTGAGAAGGCTTCACTTTTCCTCTGAATAACCTGAGACCTGGGAAGATTTTGAGGAAAGGCGTGACATGTCTTACTTGTGTTTTTAAAGGATTGCTCTCACTACTGTTCATTTTTAACCAGAATTTACCTGAAAAACCTGTGGGGGTGAAAGGTGGGGGGCAGGGGCCTGGAGGGAGCTCTGAAACACTTTAGGGGCAGGTTTATGCAAAACTTGCTCCGAGAATGGGGTGCAAGAAGTCTTCATGGAAGACATATACATTTGTCCTGAGTATCATTTTAAATATAACTTTGGTAATTTGGAAATATAGTGCACTTACAGAAGAAGGTGGGTAAGTCATAAATGCATTGCTTAATGAAATATAATCAAGCAAATACTCCTATCACCATTGCTGGGGGTCCAGAGATTGAACATTTGCACAGACTCAGAGGCTCTCGTGCCCTTTCTTTTTTGTTCTGTTTTTGTTTTTTTGGGGGGGCTGGAGTCTTGCTCTGTTGCCCACGCTGGAGTGCAATGGCATGATCTTGGCTCACTATGACCTCCGTCTCCTGAGTGCAAACGATTCTCCTGCCTCAGCCTCCTGAGTAGCTGGAATTACAGGCACGTGCCACCGCGCATGCCTAATTTTTGTATTTTTAGTAGAGACAGTGTTTTACCATATTGGTCTGGCTGGTTTCGAACATCTGACCTCATGATCTGCCCACCTTGGCCTCCCAAAGTGCTGGGATTACAGGCGTGAGCCACTGTGTCTGGCCCATGTGCCCCTTTCTAATCACAGCTCCCAGCCTACTCTCCAAAGGCAACCCCTCTCCAGACTCTCACGGTGGTCACTTCCTTGCTGACTTTGTCTTTTCCATCTGTGTGTGGATGCTGAGGCACTGCGTTTTTGCCTACTTTGTTGGGTATCCGGCTTCTTTCTCTCTACTTTATGTGTGTGACTCATCCAGGCTGTTGATGCTGTGGTTTGTTTTCATTGGTTTATATTTCGTTGTGTGACTGTCTTTCCATTTTTTTTCTACCTATTCTACTGTTGACAGATATTTGGGTTGTCCCCTGCTATGAATATCCTTGTACAAATCTGATGTCCACATGCTGCCATGTGTGTTAAGCCTATATAATCCAGGACTAGAGCTGCAGGCTTTAAAGTATATGTATATTCATCTTTAGTGGATTACATTAGCTTTTGTTGTTGTTGTTGTTATAGAATCTTGCTCTGTCTCCTAGGCTGGAAGGCAGTAGTACAATCACGGCTCACTGCAGCCTCAGCCTCCTGGGTTCAAGTGATCTTCTCACTTCAGCTTCCCAAGCAGCCAAGTAGCTGAGACTACAGGTGTGAGCCACCACACCTGACTTTTTTTTTTTTTTTTAATTTTTTTTTTTAGAGACAGGTTCTTGCTTCATTGCCTGGTCTTGTTTCAAACTTCTGACCTCAAGCGATCTTCCCACCTCGGTCTCCCAAAGTGTTGGGATTGCAGGTATGAGTCACTGTATCAGGCCAGATTCTTATTAGTAGTAGACTATCTCTTCCAGAATGATTGTATCAACTGCAATCTTTCCAGATGTGTGTGGGAATTATCCTTGATATATATTCTTGTCTATACTTGGTCATGTTACTCTTTTTAATATTAGTGTTTCTGCAGGGTATATAGTGACACTTCAAAAAGTGGTTTAATTTGCATTTGTCGTGTTACAGAGGAGTTGCACACCTTTTCATGTATTTATTGCTCATTTGCATGGCCTCTTTTGTGAAGTCCTTGGTAAGTCTACGGCTTATTTTCTATTGGCGGATCTTTTTCGTATTGATTTGTAGGGTTTAAAAAAGCATTCAGGATATGAGCAGGATATGAATGACAAGTAGCTTGTATCACTCTCCTGCTTAGCTTTTCACTCTCTTATTGATGTCTTTTGAAGACCAAATGTTCTTAATTTTAATGTGGTCATATTTATCAATCTTTTCCTTTATGGTTTGTGCCTTTTATGTCCTATTTTAAAAATCTTCCTCTTCTTTCTGTATTATCTTATAAAGTCTATTTTGCCTTTCACATTTAATCTAGAATACAACTGGATTGATTTCTGTGTATGATATGAGGCAGAAATGCTCCCTTCCACTCTCCCTCTCTTCATTCCTTTTTTCCTCCCTTTCTTCCTTTCTTTTTCTTTCTTCCCTCCCTTCCTTCTTTTCTTTCTTTTTGAATCCTTTCCTCGCTGCTGTTCAGTGTCATCTCTACCATAAATCAAGTGTCCATAGATACGTGGGGGATTGTTCTTCAGATTTCATTCTAAACTAGTTCATTTGCTTTTTCCTTTGAAAGAAAAGTCTAAAAACACCAGAAGTCTGACAGTGGTTCTCAAGTTTGGCTGAGGTTTGGAATCATGAAAATACAGAAGCCTGGGTCCCACCTCCAGGGATTCTATCTAGTTCGCCTGGGATGTGATTTGGTTATCAGGATCTTTAAACCTCTCCAGGTGGCTCTGATGGGCAACCCGGGCTGAGACTCAGGGGAAAGGAAGACAGGGAGGGCGCACCTTTATCATTATGGTTGCCCCATAAAAGGTGGGATTCCTGGTGAAGTCTGAATTCCAAATAATTATGAAATAACTTTTTAGTACAAATGTGTCCCAAATGGGTCATGAGACATACTTATGCTAATAATGGCACAGTTTACCTGACATTTCTATTTAACAGTGTCCTATATATATATATGACTTTCCTATTTGAGTGCCATATATATATATATATATATATATATATATATAAAATAGGAATGTCTATATACATTTTTTTTTCCGAGATGGAGTCTCACTCTGTTGCACAGGCTGAGTGCAATGGCACAATCTCAGCTCACCACAACCTCTGCTTCCTGGGTTCAAGCGATTCTCCTGCCTCAGCCTCTTGAGTAGCTGGGATTACAGGCATACGCCACCATGCCCGGCTAAATTTTTTTGTATTTTTAGTAGAGACAGGGTTTCACCATGTTGGCCAGGCTGGTCTCAAACTCCTGACCTCAAGCAATCTGCCCACCTTAGCCTCTCAAAGTGCTGGGATTACAGTTGTGAGCCACCACGACTGGCCTGTGTTCTATAATTTTAGTTACTGCATCTGGCAATACTCGTTATCATAAAACGATTCTTCACATGCTGCCTTTGTTGGAACCATGATCTTTGAATACCGTCCATCTTCCCCACTCCATCATGGTGCTGTGTGGGGCTGCTCTTGCTGGATTGATCTCTTTTTGTGTCTCTAGCTGCCCGAGTAGCTCCTGACTGTTCCAGGAAACAAAACACTCAGAACTGGAGTACCTGGTGGCATTACCAAAAATGTCACTCGCCTTAATAGGTGTAAAGTTTATTCTCTGTAGGTTTATTGCCGAGTTAAAAACGAGGGAACTGAGGCCAGCACAAGAAAATTAGATGCCAATTTATTCAGTTCCCAGGCGAGGTTCTCTGGTCCCGGGGAGAGGGGCCAGGGAAGTCGCGCCTGACTCCTCTCAGGAGTGGGGTTTTATAGGGAGTGAAGGCATTTGATTGGATTTGGAGAAACAGGATGTGGACGGGGTGAGCTGCTATTGGTAGGTGGGTGGGATTTCTGATGAGCGGGCTAAGGGCCGAGTGCAGAGGGGATTTCCAAGGGTGGGGTTAGGTGCCAAGTGCAGAGGGGATTTCCAAGGGTGGGGTTAGGTGCCGAGTGCAGAGGGGATTTCCAAGGCGGAGCTAGATGATGGGCATATTCTGATAATGTAATTTTCAAGCGGGGAGGGAGATGGGCATGTCTGAACTCCCGGCGAGGCAACCAGCCTTACAATAGGGTTTCAGACTTAAGAAGGCAAATTTAAGAATAAATAATTGAAATATTCTTTAGAGATCTGCACAGAAAAAGACTGAGAGAGTAATTTCTTAAAGTCAATGATTTATAGACAGTACAATTAAAACCAACAGAGAGGATCATGAGCACCTTCTTTCTCATTTTCCCCAACTAAACAAAGTGAAGTAATTTAATTAATTGGGTGATTCATAGATAGGATGGTGTCATGGATGGCCAGTTTGTAGAAACAGACAACAGAACCTCCCCCTTCCTTCCCATGTTGTAGATGTATGCATGCCTAAGTCTCTACCACCACTGGAGAGTCTGTCCTTCACCTCTCAGCCTGTCAGGTGTTGCTTTTGAGTCCCTTGGAAGGTTCTAGAAGGAAAAGACCTCTCACTCCCCCACTTGGACTCACACTGTTGTGTGATCACGAGGCTTAGAGTCCCTCACAGCAGTACTTTTGCTTCTGGGTTGTATCAAGAAATCATTCCATTACCATTTTTGGGGATTCCTGACTCTTGCTAAGCACTGAAACACCCATTTATTCTCAACTTTGAGAGATTATGTTGTCTTGAAGACAGAAAAGGATACATGTATGAATAAATGGTTGAGGCTGAGTTCATTATACTAATGGTGCCTTTTAAGAACATTATCACCTTCTTATAGCATCCTATTTGATTTGAACAGTAATCCTGCCTGCTGGTTAAGTAGGGCAGGCATTATTTTCCTTCCTTTATATATAAGAAAATAAGTTCAGCACAATTATATAATTGCATCAAGTTATCCATCTAGTAAATGACAGGTAGCAGAATGCAGGTCCTGTGGCTCCTAATGTCTTGCCTTTTCTAGCACTAGCACTCCCTGAGACAGCACTACCTGTAAGGTTTATTCTCTGTAAGGTTTATTGCTGAGTTTAAAATGAGGAAACTGAGGCCTGCATGAGAACAAGTAGACGCCAATTTATTCGGCTCCTGGGCAAGGTTCTATGGTCCAGGGAAAGGGGGCCAGAGAAGTCGAGCCTGACTCCTCTCAGGCGTGGGGTTATATAGGGAGGGAAGGCGCTCTGATTGGCTGTGGAGAAACAGGACGTGGACATGGCAAGCTGCTATAGGTAGGTAGGCAGGATTTCCGGTGAGCAGGCTGGACGGGGCAATGCGCTATTGGGCAGGTTTTGGCGGGGCTTCTTTTAAATTTTGGCGGGGTTTTCCAACAGCTGGCTAGGTGCTGAGTGCAGAGTTTAGTGTTGAGTGCAGAGCTGGGTGTGGCAAAGCTAGATGCTGAGTGCAGATTCTGGTGATGTAATTTTCAGGTGTGGAGAGGGATGGGCGTGTCCGAACTGGCGGCGAGGCAACCGGCCTTACACTACCTACATTTGCGTGATCCTAACCACCACTTGAAGATCTTGTTCAAAATGTGTAGATTCCTAAATCCTTAACCTGACTATTCTAATGCAGTGAGCTTAAGGTGTAACTCAAGAGTCTGTAATTGAAAGACTGACCTTAGTGAATTAGCAGAGACTATTGTATTTGTATTTAAAAGTTATCATTGGAATTCTTTTTTTTTCTTTGAGACAGGATCTCACTGCGTCACCCATGCTGGAGTGCAGTGGTGCAATCTCGGCTCACTGCAGCCTCGACCTCTCTGCCCAAGTGATCCTCCCACCTCAGCTTCCTGAGTAACTGGGACCACAGGTGTGCACCATCACACCAGCCTAATTTTTTTTTTTTTTTTTTTGTATATTTTGTAGAGACAAGGTCTCACTATGTTGCCCAGGCTTGAACTCCTGAGCTCAAGTGATCCACCTGCCTTGGCCTCCCAAAGTGCTGGGATTACAGGTATGGGCCACCATGCCTGGACTCATTGAAATTCTTCATTAAAGTTCTGGTGATCCCAGCCACTTTTGGAAGCAGCACAAATAAATTGAAGTGAAATAGTTGCTGCATCTTTTGCAAAAATTGTTGCTATTTACAGTTTGCTTCACAACATTAAGTTGCCAGGTGGTAATATAAAAGTGAGTTAATTATTTGACTTGTTTGCATGTCTGCTTTTGGTGTCAGTGGGGAATAGTTAAGGAAGAGGTCTCTCTCTTTTAACTTTTGGTCAATGTAATCCATTTATCTAATGAATGTTTACTGAATAACTATAATACACCAGGCACTGTGCCAAACACTGGAGTTAGAAAGTTGGATGAGACCCAGTCCTTGCCTTTGAGAGAGAGGCTCATAGCTTACTGAGTAGACTGACATGCATATCTATAGATTATAATACATGTGATTGATGGATTCAAAGGGATGTGGATTCCATGATCTGGGACCACAGAAGTGGGAATATTCTGCTCTACTGGGATCAAGACAAACTCCAAGAGGTGAGACAGGGTCTTGCTTTGAGTTTTCTTGGATGATGATGAGCCTCAAGCCTTCACTCTGTGTTGGAGTGACAACTTCAGGACCACTCAACCCTTTCCTGCAGGGCCAGCTAAGAAGACAAATATCATTCAACAAAATTTGAATAATTTGATATTTGAAGTCGAATGGCGAGTGCCTCACAGCCTGCTGGTTTTCCCACATCCATTGCTTCCTAGGGAAGACCCAAAAATGAGGTCAACACGAACCAGGTGGGCTCTGAGCTTGGGTCTAGCCAGCCCCTTTTGTAGTTTGGAGGAGAAAGATGTTTATTAGGCTGGAAACCTGCAGAGCCCATAGCACACCTTCTTCGTGTTTCGAGAAGGCTGCTTGTGTATTTGCAGCCTGATTTCAGGTGTGTGGATGTCAGAGAGATTGATGCCATCTTCAGTGACCTGTGATCACACATCCTTACAGCCCTCCATCTTTCTGCCTTGCTCAGCAAATTCCACAGATAATAACTCCAAGCAGAGCCTTTGGGAAAGGGCACCAAGGACAAACCTGGCCTGTTCAGAATCTAACTTTGAGCTGCTCTTCGCAGCTCTTTATTGCCTTCAATTAAATTGTTTCTTTGTAGAGTTTCCCCGTTTTATTTAACACAGTATTAATTCCTTTTCTCTCTACCATGACTCTTTCTCCCCTCTCTTCTTCCTACTCCCCCTCTTTCAACCAAACTGCCTAAACCATTTTTCACCCTTTGCTTTGATGGCAACCACTATAAATAAAACCAGAGCAGCAGCAAGTACCCCAGGAGAGGGGTGAGGGGTCACAGCAGCTGCCCTCGGAGGGCTGGGCTGCGTTCTCTGAAGTCAGATCGACAGCCTGTTTCATGCCCCAAATCCTTCTCTGTTATCCTCCCCGCAGGCAATATTTTTGTTTTTACTGTGGCTCAGCTCCCTGGAATGCAGAGCTCTTTTAGAGGCTGATCAAGTGGAGAGGTTTGTGTCTGGGTAGCCTTTCTGTTGACCTGGAGAGAGAAGTTGGGGGTGGTGAAGGAAGGAGTAGATAAGAGTCCAGAGGGAGAAGTGGCTTTCTAAGGCAACCACACTGAGCGTGTTTTATCTCCGAGATTCATTCATGATGACGGGTTTGCTTGTTAATGTAACTTCCTGTTTTGGAGGTGTCGCTGAAAAATATTAAAGCATTGAATATTTGAGCTCTGGAGGAAAAATGATGATTTTTGTGTGGCTGGGCGCCTGAAGCAATCCAGAGCTACTGAATTCTGAGTTTGAATGCCTGAATAAAGATGAGAAAATCAAAGTAGACAAAGAAATGAACATGTCTTGACTGCCTTCCTGCGCCGGGATTGTTACCCACACATCTCATTGAATCGCACAGTAGCAGCCCTCTGAGATGCTGTCAGGGTTCTCACGTTACCAATGCCAGAGCTGGGGTCCAGGGAGCTTAGGAGGAGAGCACAGAGCTGGTGAGAGGCACAGCCTGATTCTTAACTCCATCCAACTATCCAGTGGCCTAAGAGATAGCGTTTGTGTCTTACTGACTTCAGGGAGGTATACTCATTTTGTTGCTACTAGCAAATGCTACGTACTAGACTCTCACTACAAACTACAACATTATTAGGTGTGCTTGAACAGATATGGCACCTGCAAACTAAGGGCATGATAAAGGCTGGATGTGCTAAGCACTTCTTAAGAGCTTTCGGCTTCCCTCCCTCCCTTCCTCCCTTCCTTCTTCCCTCTCTCTCTCCTTTCCTTCTTCTCTCTCTCCCTCCTTTCCTTCTTTCCTCTCTCCCTCCTTCCCTTATCTTCTTCTCTTTTCTTTTTCCTTATTTCTTTCCTTTGTACTTTCCCTCTCTTTTTCCTTTTGTCATTTTTCTCCTTTCTTCCCTCATGTTTCCTTTCTCCCTCCCTTCTTTCCCACCTTCCCTCCCTCCTTTCCTTCCCTTCCTACTCCCTTCCTTTCCCTCCCCTCCTCTCCCCTACCTACTCCCTTCCCTCCCCTCCCCTCCCCTCCCCTCCCCTCCCCTCCCCTTCCCTTTCACTTGCTATAGAGTTATGATGTACACATAGTTCAAAGATGGAGCCTACATCATACCCAGGACACAGTTCCTGTCCTTGGGGAGTATCCATCCATCTAGGGAATGGCCATATAAGCAAATTGCTCTGACGTCCCATGGCAAGTTCCGTTGCAGAGGTTTACATTCAGTTCTGCAAATAGAGATGAGGGAGCAAATAATTTTGCTTGGAGAAGTTAGGGGAAGATAAAGACAGGAAGTGCCATTTCACCTGGGCTTTGAACATTGGGTAAATGTTTACTGGGGGCTAGGGAAAAGGCATTCCAGAAGAGATGAAAAAGCACTTTAATTCAGGGGCACAGATAGGACCAGGATGATTGGATTTCAAGTACAGTGTGAGGGCTGAGGTTGGGAAGGCAGCCCTCACATTAAGTCTTCTCCTCTGGAAGGGCTTGGGAAGATATTTTGGGAAGGAATATATTCTGACATGAGTCCTGGGGTCTGGGTAAAATTTTGAATTATTACATGAGTCCAAATGTCACTGGGCAGTGGGGCTGTAAAGTCTACAATTTCACTCTTTTCTCTGACCCATTGACATTCTCCACAGGACAATGTAACAAGTCACTCACCTCACAGAGCCCTCTGGGAAAATCCCACAGAAATTGGGAAGTAATCTCTTCCTACTTGCAGTGGAAACCAGACTCTTTCTCAAAAAGCTGAGTCCATTGATTTTATAGAATTGCCCTTGAAGAAATATTGGAAGTTACTGGGAAAGAATTTTTTTTTTTTGTCCTGTGGAAATAAATGAAGGCAAACTGAATGAAACTAAGCAAATGCTGTTTATTAATTCAGAACTTGATATGAGAGAGTCAGCTGCCCTCACTTGTCTTTTGGCAGAAACTCAGAGGCAGGTGGAGGAGTGGGGGAGCTTCATAGTGGGGAAAGGGAAGGCTCAAGGGCTGCTGGTTGGATGTTGCCCTGGAAGCTGGAGGAGGCTCACTGCAAGTGAGGTGTCCCATGGGATTGGAAGAGTGCAACGTGGCTTTCTGTGGTTGGTCCTCAGTTGGGAATATGGACAAAAATTAGAACAACTATCAGTTTTTAATTAAGTCCCAGCCATTTTGGAGCAATTGTTACAAGGCCTTTGTTTGGCTTCCTGGATTGTTACTAGAGATAGCGTCTGACTTCCTGAAAGTCTGCGTCATAGACAGCAGGCTGGCTTCTTGGGCTGGTTCCTGTAGGTGATGGCCAGCTTCCTGGGCTGGTCGCATAGACTGTGGGTCACTTTTTTTTGTTTTTGTTTCTTTGAGATGGAGTTTCTCACTCGTTGCCCAGGCTGGAGTGCAATGGCATGATCTCGGCTCACTGCCAACGGCATCTGCCTCCCGGGTTCAAGCGATTCTCCTTCCTCAGCCTCCTGAGTAGCTGGGATTACAGGTGCCTGTCACCACACCCGGCTAATTTTTGTGTTTTTAGTAGAAATGGGGTTTCACCATGTTAGCCAGGCTGGTCTCGAACTCCTGACCTCAGGTGATCCACCTGCCTCGGCCTCCCAAAGTGCTGGGATTACAGGCGTGAGTCACCGTGCCTGGCCACTTTTTAAAATATATGTCTTCTTATTTGTATATTCAGCCTCTATCTATTTGTATATTCAGTCTCTCAGTCCATATGCCTATGTGAAATAAGAGATCATCTCTGGTTTTCAGGTGGGCACTCTGAGTGGAGTCTGTCTGGTAGACACGTACAGGAGGAGCTGCACACAGAGCTTAAGAATGCAGGGCCAAGTTGTGTCGGTGTTCGCAAGGGTGCCAGGCTGTTGGGGCTGGCGTGGGGCTAAACTTGAGCCTGCTGCTCCTGGGGGCGGCATCCCTGGAGGAAGCGAATTTGTTAGGACAGCTCTGGAAATGTCCTACATGAATGATTGACTTCTCTATTCCTTTTGATAGACAGTAGCTTGGACTCCATCCCAATAAAATGCTTGACCTCTTTCAGATGGAAAACAGGAGTTGGAAGCTTATTGTTGCTACTGGAAATAAAGACCAGGAGAAGAAAAGACACTTTGTTTTGATGAGACCTTATAACAGATGTGCTGCGTAGGCATAGCAACATACGACTTTAATAGAAAAGTAACTTTCCTCTTCTCCACACACCCCCAGTTCTGGAAGGCTTGATTGAAAAAGGGAATCTTTTTTTTTTTCTTTAACTAGTATCAGGTGTCTTACTCAGGTGGTTGAGTAAAATAGTCAAAATATTTTTACGACAGCTGTAAATGGTTTTACAATACACTTACTGTTTATGAGGAAGGCTGACGTGTTGGGGAGTTTTCATGGCTGTGATGGGCACACGGCAAGCAACCAGCATTTCTTATGGAGTTTTGCTAAAAGGCGTTAATCCTGGTCACAAAGCCAAGTATAAAATTTTAGTGACTTCTGAAGCTGTCGCTCTTTTTTATGTCCCCTGTCTGAAGCTCTCTGGAAACCAACGAGGTCTGACATAGCTACACATATTTGCTCCTGTGAACTGTGTTTACGAGGCCACATTCACTTACAGGCAGAGGGAAGATGGGAAAAGGAATCAAAGTGGAAATATCGCTTTTAAATAATTAATGGTGTAAAACAATATTACTAGTGTTTTGTGTAAGTTTTTAATTTAAATTGGAGGTTTTTTTTTTTTCCCTCAATCAAATGACATCTTTTTACAAAGAAAAACTTAAGAATTGAAAAATTGGAAAAAAATAACGAAACAAAGATAAGGATCTGCTTTTTAAAAAGGCAAGGATAAAGATGTAACGAAATAGAATATATCAACTCCTTTTGCAGGGCCAGGGAGTAAGTTTACATTATTAGCATCATCTTTAATAGCCTATTGAAAATAACATAATTTAATGATCTTAATGATATAAATTCGTGGAAATTCACAACGTGCTAGAATATTGTAAAGAGGTTTTCATGAAATGGACACCCACAAGCAATACTGAGAGATGATTCCAATTCAGCACGAGTTCTTTAAAAAGCAACCGTGAAATATGGCTACAACAATTTTGTTCCTATCTATGTTAAGGATACTGTATAATCCTGAACGATGAAGGTACAAATGGTGCATTGAAATGGAAAATTCAATTCCTTACTCTATCCTGAGAGTTCACCTCCTAGCTTTTTTATGACACCAAACAAAAGAGATTGTAAAGGGTGGAGAGAGAGGAAATAAATGAGAACGTTTAACTTGTCTGAAAGGCAAGTGACACTTATTATCTGTTCATTTTGCATTATGAAGTTTTTTTTTTTTTAAACAGTACACAAGTATTTCCACTGGATCTGAAATTAGAAAAGGGAAAATATTTTCAAAAATTCCCCAAATTGGTACGCTATGTCACAGATTTGCTGCTCAGTCTTATAGTGTGTATCTTCCTTTTCTCAGTTAAGAAGGATAATCCACTGTTCTCTTTATTGGACTGTTATAAGGATCCATTGGAAGTGAGTTATAACTTGTCAGTTATTCATTCAGCCAAATGAATGAATGCCCATATGCTGGAGCCAGGCATGGTGGTGGGGAAAATAAAATACATGCTCCATCCTCACACAGCTCATATGTTGAGAATGTCTAGAAAAAAGCACAGCAGTCACGATTCAGTGCTGCAAATTCTATCAGGGCAGAAGTTTTATCCAACTATAGAAGGGCCATAATCATGCTCTTTAAAAAATTGCTGGGTGCAATGGCTCATGCCTGTAACCCCAGCATTTTGAGGCAGGCAGATCACGAGGTCAGGAATTCAAGATCATCCTGACCAACGCGGTGAAACCTCGTCTCTACTAAAATATAAAAAATTATCTGGGTGAGGTGGTGCGCACCTGTAGTCTCAGCTACTTGGGAGGTTGAGGCAGGGGATCGTTTGAACCTGGGAGACGGAGGTTGCAGTAAACTGAGATCACGCCACTGCACTCCAGCCTGGCAACAGAGCAAGACTCTGTCTCAAAAAAAAAAATATTGCCGTGCATTATTGTTTTGTTTTTAAAATTACATAAATTTCTTTTTTTCCTTCAAATTTTATTTTAAGTTCAGGAGTACATGTGCAGGATGTGCAGGTTCGTTACATAGGTAAATGTATGCCATGGTGGTTTGCTGCACAGGTCAACGTGTTACCCAGGTATTAAGCTCAGCATCCATTAGCTATTCTTCCTGGTGTTCTCCCTCCCTCCCCTCATCCCCACTCCACTGAAAGGCCCCATCCAGTATGTGTTATTCCCCCCAACCCCGTCTATTCATTCTCATCATTCAGCTCCCACTTATAAGTGAGAACATGCAGTGTTTTTCTGTTCCTGTGTTAGTTTGCTGAGGATAATGGCTTCCAGGTCCATCCATGTCCCTACAAAGGACATGATCTCATTCCTTTTTATGGCTGCATAGTATTCCATGGTGTATATGTACCACATTTTCTTTATCCAGTCTATCACTGATGGGCATTTAGTAGTGCTACATAAGCATGCATGTATCTATGTAATAGATGATGTATATTCCTTTGGATATATACCCAGTAATGGGATTGCTGGGTCAAATGGTATTTTCACCTCTAGGTCTTTGAAGAATTGCCACACTGTCTTCCACAGTGGTTGAACTAATTTACACTCCTGCCAACAGTGTAAAAGCATTCCTTTTTCTCCACAACCTCGACAGCATCTGTTGGTTTTTGACTTTTTAATAATTGCCATTCTGCCTGATGTGAGATGGTATCTCATTGTGGCTTTGATTGCATTTCTCTAATTATCAGTGATGTTGAGCTTTTTTTCATGTTTGTTGGCCACATGTACGTCTTCTTTTGAGATGTGTCTGTTCATATCTTTTGCCCACTTTTTAATGGGTTATTTGTTTTTTTCTTAAAAAATTGCTTAAGTTCCTTGTCAACTCTGGATATTCGATCTTTGTCAGATGGATAGATTGCAAAAATGTTCTCCCATTCTGTAGGCTGTCTGTTCACTCTGATGTTAGTTTCTTTTGCTGTGCAGAAGCTCTTTACCTTAGATGCCATTTGTCAATTTTTGCTTCTGTTGCAATTGCTTTTGGCATTTTTTGTCATAAAATCTTTGTCTATGCCTTTGTCCTGAATGGTATTGCTTAGATTTTTTTTTCTAGGGTTTTAATAGTTTTGGGTTGTATAAGGTGCAAGAAAGGGGTTCAGTTTCAATTTTCTGCCTATGGCTAGCCAGTTCTCCCAGCACCATTTATTAAATAGGAAATTATTTCCACATTGCTTGTTTTTGTCAGATTTGTTGAGGATCAGATGGTTGCAGGTGTGTAGTTTTATTTTTGAGTTCTCTATTCTGTTCCATTGGTCTATGTGACTGTTCTTGTACCAGCACCATGCTGTTTTGGTTACTGTAGGCTTGTAGTATAGTTTGAAGTTGGGTAGCATGATATGTCCAGCTTTGTTCTTTTTGCTTAGGATTGCCCTGGCTATTCAGGCTCTTTTCGATTTCATATGAATAAAATTATATAAATTTCTTAAAATTTAAATTTAAAAATTTAAAATAATATAAATAGGGTGATACCATGTTTGTTAATGTTTTGTGATCTTATTTTTTCTTTTTTGTTCAACTTTAACATACTTCTCTCTTATTCTTTTCTCCTATGTTATCCTCCAACAGATGTTTATAACCTAGAATATATCTTTATTTTTATTTTTCTTTATTTTTTTATTTTTATTTTTATTTTATTTTTCTTTATGCTCAAATAATTGTATACACATATATTTACATATATTGATATTGTAAATGGAAATGTAAGGGTTTTAATCATTGTGTTTTACATAAAAGTAAAATTATACAGTCATAGGGCATAGTATGATTTGATCTGATCTTAGGATTTAAATGAGGAAATTTATCCTCAGGCCATGTAGCATGGAATAATCTTTGTAGTTTTTATTTCATTCATTCAAGCAGAATAAATAAAATAATGCTCCAACTATCTTTAATCATTGCTAAAACTGGTAATGATAAAGGCAAGAGCTCCTTTTCTTCCTTGGTCTACATGCTGCCTCATAGCCAGCTAAAGTAACATATTGTTCAGAATTTGAATTTATTGATCATATTTACATTTTCAAGAAATTCGCTAAATAAGAGGCTCTAATACCCCTGTAGACAGGTGGGGAATAACCCCCAAATGTACATGAGTTATATCCTCCCCCTCAGACAAATGGTAATAGGGACCTCCCCGCTCAGGGTTGGTGATGATCAGATTTAGCTGCGTCTATCACTGATTGTTGCTCTTTGTATTGGTCCCAGTGGTAACTCCAGGCTCTACGAGAGAGTAACTAGTTTATCCATGTGCTCCTTTAAGACCACCCCATTACATTTAAAAATAACCAAACTGATCCACACATACAAAGACCCAATGAAGACCTAACCCTGTCTTCCTTCTGCTCCCAAATGACAAGGACATGGGGAGAGAGAAAGCAGGCTTGAAGGGAAGCCCATCCCTGTCATTTCAGGACATCTTGGCCCTGTGCAGAGCTTTCTGAGAGCCCAAACTTTCAAGTAGTGTCAACAGATTGAGGCTCCCATTTCTTGGTGCCTAATGATCAATTATAGAGCTGACCTAGGAAGGGGGATATGGAAAGAGTACCCGGAAGACTGGTTTTGTTCACAGAGGAGTGGGAAGGAGAATGAGACAGAAAGGGAGGAAAAGGTAGAGGAAGTGGGAAGAAAAGGAGGAGGAGAAGAAGGGACAGGATGAGGCTTGCCTAGAGCCTCAGCTCCATTAGGAGAGACAGACTGGATCCCATAGTGTGGGATGGTAACTCTCTTCAGTTAATTTTAAAAGCGGCATGAGTAATGAGTGGGGAAGGAAAGAGCAGCCAATGAGATGGTTCAGAGGAAGCCATAAGACCCAAGGAAGTCTGGCAAATGACAGTGAAGCCCAGTTATTAGAACCTCTGAGGGGAAGATCCTGGAAGACTTAGGCTGATCCTATTTTTGTAGGGTTCACTCACACCATTATCTAGTGGGGCAATTGATGCATTACAGACTGGCCATTGATGTCTGTGACGGTAAGTGCTTGCTTTAGTTCATTCACGCTGCTAAAACAGAGTATCATAGGCTGGGTGGTTTATAAACAAAAGACATTTATTTTTCACAGTCCTGAAGACTGGGAAGTCCAAGATCAAGGTGGTGGATGATTTGGTGTCTGGTGAAGGTCCAGTTGCTCAAACATGGCATCATCTTGCTGTGTTCTCATGTGATGGAAAAGTGAACGAGGTCCCTGAGATCCCTTTTATAGGGGCACTAATCCCATTCATGAGGCTCCACCCTCATGAGTACCTCAAAGAGGCCCCACCTCTAATACCATCACATTGGTTGTCAGGATTTCAATATATGGGAATTTGGGGGGACACAGACATTCAATCCATAATAACGCTACAAAGGGATTTTCTTGGACGTTGGTTGCTTTCTTAAAAATAGCAAGGTACTCAGATGTAAAATTTGCAGTTAGTATTTTCTTTTGTTTTAAATTGTTTTTTCATGATAAAATTAAGATTGGCAACCTTAAAAATACTTGACTATTTGTACACATCTCTTCTGCATATATTTTATTTCCCTGAGCCCATTTTTATAGTCTTTGAAGCTTAAAAAACAAACCTCCAAATGGCCAACCCCACCTTTTGCTTGACATTCTGGTGATCTTTTTATATAACTTGACCTCAGGCACCAACATTGTGGCGATGTGAGGGGTACAGAGGAGTGGCTGTGATAAAGCAACTTAAAAGAGGTTAAGGTTTTATTTAAGTACAGGGTGGGGAACTGTTCTAAGTGGGAAAAGCCATTTTCCTGACCAGTGAGGAGCTAGGGAAAGGTAGCTAGCCTTCCCCCATACTTCCAGAGGGCTGGAAGCACTGACTTTCTGCAGCTTGGCAGGAACCCTTGCAAAGGCTTCTGACTGGGACCTGCAACTTGCCAGCACCAGTGGGAAGCTAGAAATACCATGATCCCTGTGTCTGAATAAAAGATTTGATGATTGTTATGTAGACACACATTCAGAGAAACTGTCAGTTCTCTAATAATAATGGAGAAATTCTCAATTATAAAATTTTTATTATTCTCTTATTGATAATAAGAGTTTTTTTGCAGCACTTCTCAGAGTCCTTCTTTCTAGACTTGTGAGATTTAGTAAATAAAAAGGGCAGTGTTTTATCTGTCAATTCTGCCTTTGTCCCATTAGCAGTATTAGCATTTCCATCCAAATAGATCATGATTACTTTTTTTTTTTTTTTTTTAAGATGGATTCTTGCTCTTTCACCCAGGCTGGAGTGCAGTGCAATCTCAGCTCACTGGAACCTCTGTCTCCTGGATTCAAGAGATTCTTCTGCCTCAGCCTCCCTAGTAGCTGCGACTGCAGGTATGTGTCACCATGCCCAGCTAATTTTTGTATTTTGAGGAGAGACAGGGTTTCACCATGTTGGCCAGCCTGGTCTCAAACTCCTGACCTCAGGTGATCTGCTCACCTTGGCCTCCCAAATTGCATGAACCACCATGCCTGGCCATGCTTCATTTTTTAGAATATTCACAGAATTGCTTGTCCATCACTGCAACAGATTTTAAAGTATTTTCATTAGCCCAAGAAGGTCCTCTGTACCCCCGTGCCATCCATCTCTCCCCAAATCTCCCCCACCCTCTGCCAGCCACTAATCTACTTTAGACCACTATAGATTTACTTGTTCTGAACATTTCGTATAAGCGGAATAATCCATTATTTGTCCTTTTGTGACAGGCCTATTTCATTTAGCCTGTTTTCCAGGCTCATCCATATTGTAGCATGTGCTAGAATGTCCTTCCTCCTTAAGGCTGAATAACATTCTATTGTATGGATGGACTACATCTTTAAGCATTCATCTATTAATGGCTCATTGGGTTGTTTCCACCTTTTGGCTGTTATGATTAATGCTGTTATGTGCATTGGTGTACACATATTTGTTCAAGTTCTTTCTTTCAGTTCCCTTGGGTGTACACCTAGAACTGAATTGCTGGGCTATGGGATAAGTCCATCTTTCACCATTTGGGGAATTGCCATGCTTGCTTTAAAAGCAACATGCAGGGTTTTCACTGTTGTTGTTGTTATTGAAACAGAGTCTTGATCTGTTGCCCAGGCTGGAGCGCAGTGGTGCGACCTCGGCTTACTGCAGCCTCCGCCTCCTGGGTTCAAGCAATTCGCCTGCCTCAGCCTCCCGAGTAGCTGGGACTACTGGTGCCTGCCACCACACCCAGCTGATTTTTGAATTTTTAGTAGAGATGGGGTTTCACCATGTTTGCCAGGCTGGTCTCAAACTCCTGACCTCAGATAATCTACTGCCTTGGCCTCCTAAAGTGCTGGGATTACAGGCACGAGCCACTATGCTCAACCCCA
This sequence comes from Sapajus apella, assembly GCF_009761245.1. Lineage (NCBI taxonomy): Eukaryota > Metazoa > Chordata > Mammalia > Primates > Cebidae > Sapajus > Sapajus apella. Next base: position 3,273,556 of record NW_022437010.1, on the reverse strand, counting down.
ACATGCAGTTTTTCTATGATTTTAATTGTAAACAAATAAGTAGAAAAATCTTTTAAATTTCTATTTATCTCTTTGGCCTTTTTTTTTTTTTTTTTTTTTTTAATCACCTGAGGTCAGGAGTTTGAGACCAGCCTGACCAACTCTTTTACCTTTTAAATTGGGTAATGTTCATATAATGCTGTGAAAAGCTTCCTTACTATTTGCTTCTCTGCCCGAAGTAAAAAGGAAGAAAAAATGGAGAAATTCTTTTTTCCATTGAATAAAAGGAAAAACAGGAGGGAGAATTCCATACATAATTACATTAAAGACTGATAGTGTTGGCTGGGTGCAGTGACCCATGCCTGTAATCCCAGCACTTTGGGAGGCTGAGGCGGGCAGATCACCTGAGGTCAGGAGTTTGAGACCAGCCTGGCCAACATAGTGAAACCCAGTCTCTACCAAAAATACAAAAAATTTAGCCTGGTGTGGTGGCAGGCAGCTGTAATTCTAACTACTTGGGAGGCTGAGGCAGGAGAATCACTTGTATCCGGGAGGCGGAGGTTGCAGTGAGCCAAGATCGCCTGGGTAAGAAGAGCGAAACTCCATCTCAAAAAAACAAAACAAAAGAAACAAACAAACAAAAAACGGATAGTGAATTTTTTGAGGAATACAGAAAATCCTTCAAGCCCAGAAATGTCCATACATTTTCTGAAGCTTTGCTTGCTCCCGAATATTAAAACAGAGCAAAGGTTTTTCTTTTTATTATTTGGAATAGAAAACCCCAGGAATCCTTCATGTAAATCTCGACACTAAGCCCATCTTTCCTTGTCTTGCCCCTTGAATCATTTATTTAAGCGGGCAATAATAAAAGGTGTCAGCAATTCAGTTGTGAGCTCTGGAAGATTTCTGTGTGCATTGACCTTTAAGCATTTGCATCTTGACAGGTGAGCTGTTCTTATGCTTCCTGTGAGATATGGTACGGCCAAGGGGTCAGGCATGCTAATGACAAAATTACCATTTACCTTTTACCTGGCAGGCCCAGTGCCTGACATTATAAATGTAGGTAACCTTTCACCTGAAGCTCTCTTTTGCTCTACTAGAGATTATGTCGTAATGAACTTACTTACAGTGGCAGAAGAGTTATGGGGAAAGAAAGACTGAATTTAGTGCATTTTTTTCCCTTTGGGTGTTTTTTTTGGGGGATGCCTTTTCTCTTGCAGTCAGTCTGCATAAAACATTACTGTTCTTATTTCTCCACATCCTCTCCAGCCTCTGTTGTCTCCAGATTTTTTAATGATTGCCATTCTAACTGGCATGCAGAAGATCAAACACCGCATGTTCTCACTCATAGGCGGGTGTTGAACAATGAGAACACATGGACACAGGGAGGGGAGCACTACACACTGGGGTCAGTTGGGGGGAAATAGGGGAGGGACGGTGGGGGGTGGGGAGTAGGGGAGAGATAGCAAGGGGAGAGATGCCAGATGTAGGTGATGGGGAGGAAGGCAGCAAATCACACTGCCACGTGTGTACTTATGCAACAACCTTGCATATTCTTCACATGTACCCCAAAACCTAAAATGCAACAAAATAAATAAATGGGAAAAAAACAAAAAAAAACAAATAAAAAAAAAACATTACTGTTCTTGGTGTGGGGCTGGAGGGGGGTGCTTAGAGCAGGATTGGGGAGAAGAACGCTGTTTTTGTCATCTTGTGTTCCTGATATTTTTGAAGCACAGCCCTCTCTCTCCTTTGTCTAAAGCTGTAGGTATTAATGAGGTTTTACTGGTGGCCCGCCTTCATCTGTAACTGCCATCCTTTTCCTGCTGATGCCAGCAGAATGGCATTTCAGGGCTACTGGATACCAGACACGGTTAAGTAGTTAGGGGAATGGGTGACGATTGACAGAGGTACAGGCCTGAAGTGGATGCAGAAGAAAAATAAAAACAGACGGGCACCAGCAACAGGAGGCATCTGAAGAGGCAGAGGGCAGCTTGGCCAAATCAAATAAAGTTAATGAAAAATGATCTGATTGCCAATTTGCTAGGCTAGCCAGTTGATGCTATATATGCTGTCTTTTGACATATTTATTGGTTGGTCTTTAAGGTGTCATAGGATGAGTTCATTCTCTATAAATAACACTTAGCTAAATATCCCAAGACTGGCCTGGGCCAAAATTAAAATCGGAATGCTTACGTTATTAGGTAGTAAGATTCATCATTGTCTACTTCCTGGTGGTGCGGAGTGGAGAAAATGAAGGGGGAGAGAAGTAAGGGAAAGAAGAAAAGAAAGAGACAGTGAGGAAGAGAGGAAAGGACGGAGGGAGAGAGGAAAAGAGGGAGGAAAAGAGGGAGAAAGGAGAGAAGATGGGGAGGAGAGATGGAGAGGGAGAGAGCAGGAAAGAGGAGAAAGCCTTATTTTCTACTCTTAGTGGAAAACCCTTCCAAAGCAAGAAACCCAGGTCCCTGCAGCCTAATAGGAGAGAGTGGAGGATGCGTGGGGCTCTCCCGCCTCCCCACCCTCTTCTCGGCCTTCAGAGAGATGGATGGTTGATAAGGATCCAGGAATCCAGTGATCTCTGGCTCTACAAAGGTGCCTTTCACTTAGGTTTTCTCAGTAAAGTGTTGCCTAGGACTTTAGTGACGTTTGTTGGTTATGAAATACTTTTGTAAAAAAAGTAAAGTTCGAAGACTGCCCCAATCATCTGAATGGACTTCCTCCTCTAGGCCAGGGCCCTCCAAATTTAACCTGAAAAGGTGACTCAGGCCATGACCGGAAGCAGGGGGGGACATGCCTCATTATGCCCTCCCCGCTTTGGGAATTAGGAAAAGCTGACCAGCATGTAACAACAGCACAGACTTCAAGTCTGAAGAAACCTTAAGAAACCTTTACAATCTATTCTCCGCAGCCTGCTACCTGGAGGTTTCATCTCCATGATAAAACGCCGGTCTCCACAACTTCTTATTGTAAGCCAGACATTCCTTTCTATTGATAATAACTCTTTAGACCAATTGCCAATCAGAAAAATGTTAATTCTGCCTATGACCCGGAAGCCTCCCCACTTCTAGTTGTTCCACCTTTCTGGACCAAGCCAAGATATATCTTAACTGTATTTGATTGATGTCTCCTGTCTCCCTAAAATGTATAAAACCAAGCTGCACCCTGATCACCCTAGGCACGTGCTCTCAGGGTCTCCTGAAGGCTTTGTCGTGGGCCATGGTCACTCATATTTGGCTCAGAATAAATCTCTTCAAATATTTTACAGAATTTCACTCTGTTCATTGATGCTTTGTAAATCGTGATAATTTGGAACCCAAGAAGTACCGCCTGCTTGCTTAGTATGTTCATCTAGCTCAAAGTTTGGTACCTTGTAGTTGTCATACGGAGTAAATCTTCAGCCACAAAATCTCATTACAAATGTATTCCAGGAAGGAGATATAATTTTTTTGACCATTTGCAGCGTATTCAAATGAAAGCTGGTGCTAATGAAATTATTCTTATGTAATTAGATGTATTAAATAATGTCCCAGGTTGGTTGAACGACATGGTTGGATTGCTAATTTCTCTTCTTTGCAGACACAGAAAGAATTCTCCCTGAAGATTTGTGCCACAAATAGCCCCAGAAGCTGGCTGATGTTGGAATCATCGCTGCGCTGAACCCAGAGCTCGCCATGGCATCGTGCTCAAGAAAATTGAGTCTTCCCATTCTTCCTCTATAAGCTGGTGGCCCTGTGGCCCTGGACGGCATGCTACAGGAAAGGCTTTTTCTGGGAACTCTTGAGCTCAAATCCAAAGTGTTGACAATGTCCCAGTGGGGACCCCGTTCAGGCTGAATGAATTGGCAGTCATTTCCAGGCTTATCAGATCACATTCTCCTTGTCTGGCTTTATTTTGTGAATCAGCCCGAACTCGGGAGACCAGAATCACAACAAGAATTCCGTTTTTACTAAACAAAGGGCTCAGTCGTGCATTCAGCCATCAAGTTTTCCTTGTCCTTCCCTGGGTCTGGAGTGGTATGAACTGAGACAGTGGATCCGTGTCAAGTTTTACTCATGGCTGGACCTCCTGGTCCCGCTCCTTGGCACCGAAGGAGTATGATTGAATGTGTGTAACTGTCAGGCAGAGGAGAGTCAACAGTACCTGATATTTGCTTTGAATTCCTGTTTTATCTTTACTCAAGTAAATCTTGCCTTCAAATTTATTTCATTTGTTTTACTTGGAAAGGAGCCCCAACCTTGAAAAGTACTGAAGGCATGGCTTTATTATCCTGGAGGGCGATTCTACATAATGCTGTGGAAGAAGAGAGGATTCCAAAGACATTCCTCTCTTGTCTTTCCACATCAACTGCCTCAAGTCCTTTGTTCTCTTACCTGAGCTCTTGTGTCGGGGACATGTCTGTGTTTTTAAACAGCAAAGGCCTTATCTCTCCCTTGAAGAGGCAGAAGAGGCAACGTACATGGCTTCAGGAGAGAAGCAAGTTTTTCTCCATCTTAGTGAATGATGTTTATAGAACAGGATGGATCTCTAAGCACTTAAGGATGATGCTGTCTATTATAGAGAATCCTCTATAAAGTGTGTGTGTGTGTGTGTGTGTTTGTGTGTGTGCGCGGGCGCGCGTATGTGTGTGTGTGCGTGTGTGCATGTGCGTCTTTCAGTTTTCTTCTTTTTTTTTTTTTTTGAGACAGAATCTCCCTCTATCACTCAGGCTGGAGTGCAGTGCCATGAGCTCAGTTCACTGCAAACTCTTCTTCCTAGGTTCAAGTGATTCTCCTGCCTCAGCCTCCTGAGTAGCTGGGATTACAGGCGTATGCCACCATGCCTGGCTAATTTTTGTATCTTTTTTTAGTAGAGACGAGGTTTCACCATGTTGGCCAGGCTGGTCTTGGACCCCTCACCTCAAGTGATCCACCTGCCTCGGCCTCCCAAAGTGCTGGGATTACAGGCATGAGCCACCGTGCCCAGCCAGTCAGTTTTCTTCTTTTAAGAAGAAAATTAGCAGCAGCATTCAACATAGAGTCCTCACAGGATGAAATCCTGCCAACATTTACCTTGGGTCATTTGGGAATGTGGAAATGTAGTCACTCTTCCAGGCCACCATGGGGTGCTATTTGGTGTACTCCTAAAGGCACGACTTTTCACGCTGAAAAGAATAAATAAACTGGAACAGACTTCCTGATTCACATCAACCAGCCGAGCCTGATCCTTTCATTCCAAAGGGTAATGAATTTTGTGGATTGAGTGGGAAACTAAATAGGCAACCCTCTTTAGGGATGTAGATATCTCTGCTTCAGAAAATGTTTATTGATTCTTTAGGTTCAGAAGAACATTAATCATTTTGCAAAAAGGCAAAGACCCGAGACTCAGAATCCTGATATCAGGAGGCAGGGGAGCTGCTTTTCTTTTTACAGTGAGACTTATGTCAACACATTTCTGAAAATTAATCAATAGTCAAATAACTTAAGTGACAGATTGATCATTCTGGCAGAGACCAAAGTCTATTAGATGCCATTCAATTAAAACAGCAACAACACGTAAGGCATTTTATTTGACATAACTCAAAGTTCTACTGATCCTATCACATTTAATACGCCTTTTTCCATCAGCCTCTGGAGATAGGAAGATAAAAGTAACAGCGAGATGAAATGTAGCTATTACATTAGAAATGTAAACTTGCAGAGTACTTAACGCTATTTCGTCAACCATTTTAAAACAAAAACCAAGGTTACACATTCCATATTTGTTTAAAGTAGACTATGTAAGGTCCACTTTTTGTAAGGTCTTTGAGAGATTATAAAACACTTTTTAAACATCATTTCAATTAAAATCTGATTTTATTTTAGCTGTTTTTTCTTTAAAAAAATTGTAAATGAAGTTTTAGTCTTGTAATTTTCCTCTCATAAAATGGGCTGTTTTTACTTGCTAATCAATACACTATTTCTTTTTTCATCTTTAGTTCTTTGCAGGTTGAGCCTTGCTGTGGAAGCTTGAGAGCATTTAACAAAAGAGCTTGGGGGAAAATAGGTCAGAGTTCAAATTCCTGTGTCTGCCTTTTATTGGCTGCTTGACCTGGGCATGTCTTCCAGTCTCTTGAAATCTCCATTCAAGTGGAAAAGGGAATCAAAGAGTCTGTTAAGATGATTGTAAGGCAAAGATGAGTTAGTTGTATGCTTGGCATGTAGTCAGCACTCATGATACTACTGAATACTATGACCAATATTATTACTACTATTACTCCTATATGAAAACTGTCTGTTATTCAGTATTTTTCTCTAGAAATCTCTATCACAGAAAAATAATGCAATCCCTAAAATAAATGTTCAAAATGATGATCACAAGGCATTGGAAAATTCTGAATTCTTGAATCATCAAGGAAAAGTTACCTTTTTGGCAGTGTAGGTTGAATAATATATATATTATAGTATACTCTAATTCTCAAATACTGCTTATTTATATATTATATATACTGACCCTTCATGTATATACGATCTCACTGCAATATTCAATTAACCAACACTTGACTAGGATGGATAACTTAATTTTTTTTAAAATTTCAGTAACTTTTACGGTACAAGTGTTTTTTGATTACATGTATAGTGGTGAAGTCTGAGATTTTACTGTACTGATCACCTACCTGAGTAGTGTCCATTGTACTCAATAAGTCATTTTGTATCCCTTGCTCCTCTCCTACCTGTCCTTTCTTCCTAGTCTCCAAAGTCCGTTGTACTGCTCCGCATGCCTTTGCTCCAGAGCTTAGCTCCCACTTATAAGTGAGAACATCCAGTATTTGGTTTTCCATTCTTGAGTTACTTCACTTAGAATAATGGCCTCAACTCCATCCAAGTTCCTGCAAAAGGCCATTATTTTATTCCTTTTTATGGCTGAGTAGTAGTCCATACTGTGTGTGTGTGTGTACATATATATATAGTGTGTGTGTATATATACACTACATATATAACGTATACTATATACACTATATATCTATAACATATACTATATATACACACAGTGTATATATACAACATATATATGTTATATATATTAACTTTCTTTTTTTCTTTTTCTTTTTGATTTTAATTTGTAAATTTTATTTTAATGGTTTTTGGGGTAAAGGTGGTTTTTGGTTACATAGATAAGCTTTTTAGTGGTGGTTTCTGAGGTTTTGGTGTACCCATCACCCAGACAGTGTACAATATACCCAATATGTAGTCTTTTATCCCTCACCCCCCATCCAAGTAGCCAAAGTCCATTATATCATTCTTATGCCTTTGTGTCCTCATAGCTTAGCTCCCACTTCTAGGTGAGAACATCTGATATTGGTTTTCCATTTCTGAGTTACTTCACTTAGAATAATGGCTTCCAGCTCCATCCAAGTTGCTGCAAAAGACATTGTTTCCTCCCTTTTTATGGCTAAGTAGTATTCCATGGTGTATATATATATCACATTTCCTTTATCCACTTGTTGGTTGATGGACTCTTAGGTTAGTTTCACACTTTGCTATTTCAAAGTGTGCTGCCACAAACATGCATGTGCATATATCTTTTTCATAAAATGACTTCTTTTCCTTTGGGTAGATATCTAGTAGTGGGATTGCTGGGTCAAATCCTAGTTCTACTTTTAGTTCTTTAAGGAATCTCCATGCTGTATTCCATAGTGGTTGTACTAGTTTACATTCCCACCAGGAGTGTAACAACATCCCCTTTCCACAACATCCACACCAACATTTATTGTTCTTTGACTTTTTAATTATGGCCATTCTTGTAGGCGTAAGATGGTGTCTCACTGTGGCTTTGATTTGCATTTTCCTGATGATTAGTGATGCCGAGTATTGTTTTCGTATGTTTGTTGACTATTTGTACAACTTCTTTTGAGAAATGTCTATTCATGTCTTTTGCCTACTTTTGGATGAGATTATTTGTTTGTTTTTTTTTTCTTGCTGATTTGTTTGAGTTCCTTGCAGATTTTGGATACTAGTCCTTTGTTGGATACATAGGTTTCAAACATTTTTTTCCACTTTGTGGGTTGTCTGTTTACTGTACTGATTATTTCTTTTGCTGTGCAGAAGCCTTTTAGTCTAATTAGATCCCATTTATTTACTTTTGTTTTTGTTGCATGTGCTTTTGGGATCTTAGTCATGAATTCTTTGCAAAAACCAATGCCCAGAAGAGTTTTTCTAATGTAATCTAGATTTTTCATCATTTTAGGTTTTAAGATTTAAGTCTTTGGTTCATCTTGAGTTGATTTTTGTAGAAGGTGAGAAATGGGGATCTGGTTTCATTCTTCTACATGTGGCTAGCCAATTGTTCCAGCGCTATTTATTGAATGTCCTTTCCCCAATTTATATTTTTGCATGTTTTGTTGAAGATTATTGGCTGTAAGTATGTGGCTTTATGCCTGTATTCTCTATTCTGTTCCAATGATCTATGTGCCTATTTTTATACCAGTATCATGTTCTGGTAACTTTAGCTTTGTAGTATAATTTGAAGTCAGTATACCACATTCTTTTTCCATTCATTGGTCAATGGGCACTTAGGCTGGTTTCATATCTTTGCGATAGTGAATTGTTAGGCTGGATCATTTTAAGTTTCTTATATTCTGTGTGTCATCAGGCAAACAACCAACAGATATATAGTGGAGAGAAATTGTAATTCTGACTAGTGAGTAAAACCTACAAATAATAATAGTAAATAATGCTTATTATTATTATTATTATTTGAGACAGAGTCTCCCTCTGTCACCCAGGCTGGAATGCAGTGATGCGATCTCAACTCACTGCAAGCCTACTTCCCGGGTTCAAGTGATCCTCCTGCTTTAGCCTCCTGATTAGCTTGAATTTCAGGTACATGCCACCACGACTGGTTAACTTTTGTATTTTTAGCAGAGATGGGGTTTCACCATGTTGGCCAGGCTGCACTCGAACTCCTGACCTCAAGTGATCCACCTGCCTTGGCCTACTAAAGTGCTGGGATTTCGTTTGTGAGCCACCGTGCCCAGCCTAAATATTGATAATAATTATTATGCACCATGGGATCAAACTAAGTTGTCTTTTGTCTGTAATATTTTTTGACCTTTGAGACAGAATTGGCATTTACAGTGTGCTACCTCACTAATCTGACAAAGCTTTTTACTTGTAAATAGGTCACTGGGGATCAGGTGGATGTTGTCTGTATCAGTAAGTTTGCAAGGTTAGGATAAGTCATAAGCTTAAATCTCAGTGGCTTCCCACAAGAAAGTTTGTACCTTACTCATGCTAGATGTACATTACAATCTGGGAGACACAGGATGGGCTATGTAATTTGTGGTACACAGTACCAGATAAAAATTCTGAAGAACGTCAAGACAGTGACAGGAGAGAATTAAAAACCAAGGAGGGGTCCTCCTGAGTGTGGGGCTTGCACAGGTTCGTGTCCTTGAAACTGGCCCTGGGCAGGGAACTCTGCTCCTTATGATCACTTTTGCACCCAGATTGTCTGTGATTTAATCTCTACACTTGCAACAGTGATTGCCAAGGCAGGAGGGACATCCGTCATTTGTCACTTTTACTACCATTCTGTTTTCCTAAACAAGTCAAATGGCCACACCTAAGTTCAGAAGGATTGGGGAAGTGCTTTCTTTTTTTTATTTCTTATGTTTTCGTTTTAAGGAGTGAAAGGTTTCATAGGCAAGCAAGAAGGAAGGAAGAACAAAACAGCTCCCTGTACAGAGACAGAGGGAGTGGGGATTTGAACAAAGAGAAAACTCCTGGAAAGTACTTCCTCATTCTGTGCTTGGAAGACAAACTGGAAATAATTGAATGGTGCCGAGGATCACCATTCAAAAGGGCTTTCATTTTTCATTTTGTGTTGTGACCAAATTTAGACAACTGGGGAAAAGAGCAAGCGTCTTTTGAGAGGTGACAGTGCCCACAACTCAGATCAGTGCACAACTGATAACTTACGGATTGTTTTATTTTTGAGATTTTCCATTTTATATTTTCAGACAGTGGTGGACCACAAGTAAACCATGAAAAGTGAAACCATGGATAAAGATGAACTACTGCGTAACTAACCTAAGTGTCTGTCAACAGGTAAATGGATAAAGAAAGCTGGTGTATATACACAATGAAATACTAGTCAGCCTTAAGAAAGGAGGGAATCCTGTCTTTTGCAACAACATGGATGAGCCTAGATGATATTATGCTAAGTGAAATAAGCCAGACACAGACAGACAAATAATGCCTGATCTCACTTATATGGAGAATCTAAAAAAGTTGAACTCACAGAAGCAGAGAATAATGGTTACTGGGTGTAGGGTGGGGATATGTTGGCCAAAGGATACAAAATTTTGGTTAGACAAAAAGAATAAGTTGAAGAGATCTATTGTGACTGTAGTTGTTAACAATGTACTGTGCGCTTGAAAACTGGGAGGAGAGAGATTTTAAGTATTCTTACCACAAAAAATGATACGTGAGATAATACGTATGTTAATTAGCTTGATTTAGCTATTTCACAGTGTATACATATTTCAAACATACAGGGTTTCAACAAACGTTTGGTACACCATAAATAGATATAATTTGTATTTGTATTTGTATTTGTCAATTAAAAAAAGAGAGAGTTTCTGCGATCACACACTGGGAAAGGAAAGAGGTTTGGTGTAGAAAGTCCTTATTCATAAAAACTTTCCAAGTGATTCTATCATTTAGTCTTTTGGTTATAGTGACCCTGAGGAGTGCTTTACTCAAAGAAATTAGTCTCTAAAGAAGAAAATTTAGGCCTGATGACAGATCAGCGGAGGACATAAGTTGAAGAGCTCAAAGTAGCCTTCCTATCCCCCTAAAAATTACAATATGTAAGATTAGTTTCATTATTCTCTGTACCAGAATTCTCTCTAATATGCTTGATGCGGATCATGAAAGCTTATAGCTAAGAATCTGATGATTTCAAGGTGTTAGCTGAGCCAGACTTGGCTTATTTCAATTCCTATTTCAGAGAACGATAGAAAGCCACTTCCTGAGAGTGTCTCCATATATACATTTTTCTGTGACTGAGCCAATGGCCAAAGTGAAAAATGCGGAAGAAAAACACAGCAGTGACTCGGGTGGTCACCACAGGCCATTGTCTTTTTTTTTTTTTTTTAGATTGAGTCTCACTCTGTCGCCCAGGCTGGAGTGCAGTGGCATGATCTCTGCTCACTGCAACCTCCGCCTCCTGGGTTCAAGCAATTCTCCTGCCTCAGCCTCTGGAGTAGTTGGGATTATACGTGCATGCCACCACACCTGGCTAATTTTTTATTTTTAGTAGAGATGGGGTTTCACCATATTGGCCAGGCTGGTCTTGAACTCCTGACCTCGGATCCACCCCCATTGGTCTCCCAAAGTGCTGAGATTACAGGCGCGAGCCACCATGCCTCATCACAGGGCCATATTCTGACTCAAATAAGCCACTGGAATTGCAGGTTCAGGCCTATAGTATGTCCTTGGACTCGTTAAAGACTGATTTAATGGGCTTTTTCTCATTAAAATTTCTGGAAGTATAAGTCTGAGGCATGTGGAAATAAGTGAAGACCAACCAAATGAGAAGAGGCAATGGTTACTTATTCAGAACTTGTCATAACAAGGGAGTTGGTCACCATTACTTATGTTTTGTTAGCAAGGCACACGCAGGCAGAGGAGTGGGAAGCCTCACAGTGGAACAGAGGGAAGGCTTCAGGCATGTGGCATCTGAGGCTGGTAGATTGGGGAAGCTGGAGACAGCTTACTAGATGCAAGGTGTATGGTCTAAATGTGTCTCCCCAAAATTTACACGTTGAAACTTAATTGCCAATGTGATAGTACTTTGAGGTGGGGCCTTTAGGAGGTGATTAGGTCATGAAGGTGGAACCCTCATAAATGGGATCAGTGCCCTTATAAAAGAGGTTGTGGGTGGAGTGCCTCATCCTTCTGCCTTCTGGCAGGTGAGGATACAGCCAGAAGGCACCATCTTTGAAGCAGAAAGCAAGTCCTCACCAGACACCAGGTCTGCTGGCACCTTGATCTTGGACTTCCCAGTCTCCAGAACTGTGAGGAATAAATTTCTGTTATTGTAAATTACCCAGTCTAAGGTCTGTTGTTACACAGACATCCCATGTAATTAGTTAAGAGAATACATTTGACTTTCCCTGGTTGGTCCTACTTTGAAAGTGGGAGCACATGTTAGAGATTAATTTCTCAAGGGACAATTAATGAAGTCCTAGACATGTTGGGCCAATTATTATGGTTGTTATTGCTTGACTTCCTGAACTGGTTGCTAGAGGTAATGGTCTGACTTGTAGAGGGATAGCGGGCTGGTACAGTAGATAAGGGATTGGTTTCCTTGGCTGGTTGCTGCAGGTTGTGGCTTGGAGGTCTCTTTTTATATGTGATCTGGTATTGTCCCTGTGTACTCAAACTCACAGGCATTATACTCTATTGCAGAGGCAACTGGCATCAGAGGAACTATGTCGTGGCAGGAGAAGGACGTGGCTAATTATGAGAAACCTCTGTTTTACTTTAGAATCCACAAACAGAAATGTGCAGGTGAGCAAGACATACGCAAAGCTCCAACTGGCACAGACCGAAATTCTAAAGCAGAAGAAGAAAATCCTCAGGACTCCGCATGGTACCCTTTAAGTACCAAGCTGCTTAAAATATCTTCCTGTTTGTAGTAATCTGATGTGTGAAATTCCGGCAGGCATTTACAATTCAGATCCCATTCCTAAGGGATTCCCATTTAGGGTCTGTTCATTGATTTACTCTGAGCCTTTCTTCATGTATGGACACTTGAGACTGTTAGGTAAAATGCACATATATGCTCAGAGATGAAGTGTTTATCATCATTACCTCAGTGAATCATTTGCCAGCCCTGACAGGTTCTAATGTCCCCCATGCTTCAACGCCACCCTCTCTATCTTGCTCTTTGTTCGAAGTGTGTTTTCCTTCCTTCTGTCCGCCAGCACCCCTATCTCAAAATTTCAAAGTAGCCCCTTCATCCATCATTGGGTTTAGCTGGGGCAGGGAGGGCGGGGGTGGCTGGACAGCAGCAGAAGCTTTGTCCACATACCTCGTAACAAGAACAGGAAAATGGTCATGGCCCCTGTTTGCTGGGTGCGGGAGAAGGCAGCAAGAAGGGAGGAGGGGGGCCTGCTGCGACATCAGACCCAGGCTGTTCTCAAGAGGTTGATGGTGTGGAGTGGCAGCCCCCTCGGTGGGTGTGGTCCCCTTTGCTAAGAAAAAAAGGCGCTGTTCTCACGGCTTGACCACCATGTGCTCGGGGCGTTCTCTGGGGCTACTCTAGAAAGGGTACTCATTTCTGCTTTTCCAAACTGGGTGCTTCCATCAAAGGTGATCGCTGAGTTAGGAAAACTGAGCCTGGCCTGGTGAGGCTGCATTTTTCCCATTGCTGGATCAAGGGAGACTGTGATTCTCAAGACAAATTATGTGTTCGACTTTTAGCTCTTCCAACTGGGTGATAAGGTGATCTTGGGCAAGACCCTTGACCTTTCCGGGTTTCCCCGCCTCCTCTCAGTTTCTCCTCATCTGACCAAAGCATTTTTAAAAAATCATGACCATGTTATAAAAAATACAGAATAGATGAAAAGAAAATGTATGATCATGAATGTAACAGAAACAGTGTTTCTTCCCATTCTTTTTTCTATGCTTTAAGATTATAGTTGCAATCATTGAATCTCTACCTCAATAGCTTGCCTTTTGTTTTGCTGGACATGTTCCTAGGTTGCTGAATAATCTCTATAATTATGATTCTTAATGACTTTACAATTTCAAGACATATTTCTTAGTATCTTCCATTTAGCTCACCTAGAAAAAATACTGAAATTGAGATACAATAAAAGCCACTGAGAAATTCCCCTTGAATTTCCTTTTGTTATTTGCCCATTGAAATATTCAGTGGTTTCTTTTTTAGAGTGCCTTAGACATAAAATGCCCAAATAAAAATAAAAACAAACCTCAACCCCACACTGCCCCCAGGCAAACCCCAAAACTGGTTAACTCTCTTTTGAGAGTTAGTCTGTCCATATTCTCTAAGTAAAATGTTTGATTCTTCTAACTCTTGGATTAATATGTCCCAAGGAGCAGCCCTTGGGCTTTCTTTCTGGGATTCGGTGGTAAATTCTTCCCCTGGATATCAAGTCTCCTCATAGTCCGCAGGAAATCCTGCTGGGACGTGGAGCTTGTGACATCAGATCTAGTTAGAGCTGCCAAATGCCAGGAACTGCCAGTGTCTGAACACACCAGGAGAGAGAATTCGCAAAGACCTATAAGCAGCATCCAGTTGGATTAGATGTGTGGCTTTTACTGTCCTCTGGTTACCTGGGGAAACAAATCACACAGAAATTATTTGATCACCACCCCTACTCCTGAGCATAGAGTGAGCAGGTGAGAGAAATCATCTGTACTATGAGAGCCTCACTCTATTGTGCTTCCCATAAAAAGCCAACAGCCTAAGAAGGCTTCACTTTATCTGGGGTGCTGTTGTACTGCCTCATATAGAAATACCCATATGAGGGGAAGAAAGCAAACATTTCTTTCCTTTTTTTTGAGACAGGGTTTTACTCTGTCACCCAGTCTGGAGTACGGTGGCGCAATCTCAGCTCACTGCAACCTCCACGTCTTGTGCTCAAGTGATCCTCCCACCTCAGCCTCCTGAGCAGCTGAGACTACAGGTGCACGTCACCACAGCCAGCTAATTTTTTACTTTGTAGAGATGGGGTCTTGCTATGTTGCCCAGGCTGGTCTTGAACTCCTGGACTCACTCATAACATGCTGGGATTACAGACGTGAGCTACCGTAAGTAGCAAACTTTTATTTTCATAATATAAAAACCCAAATGACAATTTCAGAAAGGGCTTTTTTTAAGAAAGCATTTTTCCTTTTCTGGATAAATCATTGTTTCCAAGAGAATTCATCATGGCCTTCCATCACACATCATCCTTCCTCCTCCCACCATCCCACGCTAGATCCAACTGCTGCTCTCCTGGATTTTATTCTAGTCAGGTAACTGGGGGTCATCCTAATTTTGACTTTCAGTGCTCACATCCAACATTCACATGAGTTTATTAACTGTATCATATACAGCTTTTGTATCAATGTGCTTCTCCATGCCCCTACGGTACTGCCTTATTTCACATGCTCATCATTTGTAAACTAAATTTCTGGGTTTCCTCACTGATCCACATACTTCCAGCCCTGTCTTCACAACGCATGGTGCCCTTTTCTCATGATGACCCAGTTTCTGCCGATCACTTTCAGGGGAGTCATCCTTCTCCTTTGTCCACTCATCTGCTCGTAGAACACATTGCTCCTTGATAAATTACATGCAGGATTCTTGACATGGCAGATGCAGGACAGTGTATCTGCTGCCTTCTTTCCTGCCCAGACTGATCCTCCCTCCTGATCTCCTAAATCAAAATACCACTTGGTGGAGTCCAGGAAGACAAATTTTTAAAATGCTCCCTGGGCAATTCTCACGCATGGCATCCATTAGTAATTATTTGGAAACTAGTATTCCAAGAAGCTCAATAAGATGCCATTTATGTCTCAATTTTCCTGTAATCAAGCCTCAGGAAAGGATGCATCATAATGTATTTCAGTTACTGAGCCCCCTTGGGTTGGGTCCAAGATGGAATTCTGTTATGGTTAATTCTGCATAAAAGATTCTGTTTATAGTTAAACTGTAGGGTGTTGTTAATATTGCTTGTACCTGAAAAGATTGTATGTGGTAAGCCTTCCTGTGCACTAAACCAATCATGTGATTCCTCTGTCTTAATTCAGGGGCAGCATACCTCCTTATACCCAAGTCTTAATTTAAGAGGAAGAGAAAGGAACAGGAAATAATGTGGTGAGTATAAGAACAAAAGAAGACTGCCCCACAAAATAGCATGGCAAAATAGCAAACATGGGTAATATTGAGTTGCCAGCGTTTAGGGAATTGATGATCATGTATAATTTCATATTTTATAATTTTATCATCAAACATGAGTTTTTAATAATAAGGAAAATACTCATTCTATAATGTTCAGGGAAATGTCAGGATGCAAAATTGTTTATATAATATAATCTCAGTTATGTAAAGTGTGTTTAGAAAGAGAACACTTCAAAATACTGTATTAAGTTAATAGCATTTCTCTAAGGTGCTGAGATTATTTTTAATTTTTTTAAAAAAATTTCTTGTCCTGATATTTTTAATTTTTTTTTGAGTTCACAGATATTATGTTTGGAATCAGAAAAATATAAGCTATCTTTTGATTGTCGTTGTCGGAATAGAATAGGAAGAGACATGAAAGTGATAGAGAAATAGGCAAAGAATGGTGGGGAGGGAGGGAAAGAAAAGGGGGAGAAACAAACAAAAGAAAAAGGGAGAGGATTTAGGGGAGGAGAGAGTATGGCCAGAGTGTGAGGACATATTGTGCTTAAAGCCTGAGGACACATTGTTTTAAGATTGATTCCATCTTCAAATTGGGGCTTCTGACTTTCTTCTTTTTTTTTTTTTTTTGGAGACAGGATCTTGCTCTGTTGCCCAGGCTGGACTGTGCAGGGATGCAATCTTGGCTCACTGCAGCCTCAGCCTCCTGGGCTCAAGTGACCCTCCCACCTCAGCCTCCCAAGTAGCTGAGTCCACAGGTGCATGCCACCATGCCTGGCTAATTTTTGTTATGTATTGTTTTTGGTAGAGGCAGGGTCTCTCTATGTTGCCCAGATTTATCTCGAACTACTGGGCTCAGGCAATCTCCCCACTTTGGCATCCCAAAGTGCTGGGATGTGTGAGCCACCGTGCCCAGCCAGGACTCCTCTGATTTTCTAAGCAGCCTAGTACTTGAATGGAATATGCTATAAAACGACTGCCCTTGTCTAATGCACTGGTATTCTCTACAATGACATGTGCAAGCAACAGCTTCTTTTTATCATTCGGTATTGAAAACAGCAAAGAGCTCCTGGACATAACTTTGAAGTCATTTGCATATTGATAAGTGAGTCACAAGATGGCTAAGCTCCAGTGTTTTAGGAGAATATTTCCTCATATCCTTTCTGCCTCTCTCTACTGTCCAGAGTCCTCCCAAATCAATCAAAAGCATATGAAACTGCAACCTCGAGGACCATGGTCCTTTGTCCCCAAGGTGAGTCCAGTGCTGACCTGGAGAGGGACTCCAGTCATTGTAAGATTGGCAGATGGATTAGGCCATGAATATGCAGAGGCAGGATGAAGGGAGTGAGTACCCAATCCATAATGACTGAATTACAATTTTAAAATGGAGTGAGTTAGATAGTTATTATCAGTGTAATTATTCATAAATGTGCCTAATTATTCATAATTATTCAGAAGCCTATTACTTCCCTGATTGCCATAGTGATCTCTGAGGCCAATTACAATTGGATTCTGGTCACAGGACTCAGTGACTATCACCCGTCTGTCTTGGTGAATCCAGAGCTTGGTCTCCGTCCTGACAGCATGGGGAGCCCTTTGTGTCATCTGGCCCTTTAAATACACACAACAAACCCGTTGCTTTAAACCCAGCTGATTTCAAAGCCCCCATTGTCTTTTTCCCCCTTTCCAGTCCCAAGCTCCACTTATTTGGGTTCAGGCTGTTCCTTCGAGGGCACACGCTGCTGCTGTTTAATTAGGACTCTCTTGTTGTCATTCCTGCATTTGATATCTTAATAGCATTGAGAGCGCACGTAGGGAAATAGGCAAGAAGGAAAGTACCCTTGTGCAGATAAAGGTGATGTTGAGAAGCCAGAAGCCCTGGAAGATTTGGCCATGCTTTCAAGGTTGCACTGTCAAATCAGTGGTTTGAGATTTTCTGCAGACCTAGAGGACCTCGCACGCAGGTGAGGGAACGCGGCCAGGTTTGACTCAGCAGGCTACAGCTCGCTGCCTCTACGCTCACCATGCTTCCGAGGAGCGTTTCAAAATAGTGCGGCCTAGGAAAGCATTTCCAGTTTTTCCGGAATGATTTCATTCTGACCTCAGTGTGGCAAATTGTTGGACGTGGGCTCCGGCTTGATACCGGTCTGCGCAGAGCGTCTCGTGACTGCACAGGCATCAGCGCTGAAGCTGCGGCTCAATTTCTACCTTTTTTTTTTTCTCCCTGGAAAACATTACGGCAATTACCATATTGCGGGGCAGCATTATCCAGTGGAAATTAGCATATAGATTAGTTCTGGGGGGCAGGGAGGAGAGGTGGGTTAAGAACTTTAAAATCATGTATCGTTAGCTGCACAAAGAGTGGCGTGCAGAAATCTTCCGGGCCCTGGTAGACCTCACCCTGTGTGAACACCAACGGATCTGATGGGTGTCAGCTGATAATTTCTAGGGGAACAAAGGCAACTCAGTTCTGATTGTAGCTGAGATACACCTACGGATGGGGCAGTGTAAGAAGTTGCAGAGCTGTTGGTGGATTTTAAGACTTTCATCAGCTTTTTGTTCTTGGACAGAGAATCCCTGATTTGGTTAGTAAGAACTCCCTAGAATTAATTGAAGTCACTAAGTTCACATTTTTCATCTGGTCCAAGAAATGAAAATGGTTAAATTTTTTGCTGACGGGGTTAAAAAGAGTATAATCTAGAACTGAGAATTTTTACAAAAGTGTGACAAAAGATAGGATGCAAAAAAGGAGATTGATTACTTTCCTACCTTCCATCAGAAGGATATAAAAATAAATTTATTAAAAAATAAACATTTATAAGACCTCCTTTAATCTTTCTAAGATCTGCAACAGTACAGGAGACTGGTTTAGAAACAGTCAATCAGTCACCTGGTTAAGTGTTTATTGATCATCTACTATGTGTACAACACTATGAATGGTACAAAATAGAGAATATGGAACTAATTACCAAAGTTCCCACATACCAGCTTTTAAGGAAACGGCACAGAGGATCCCTATTGGTTGCTGTGGAAGAGTTCAGAAGTGGTCAAGAAAAGTTCAATAGGATTTGGAAACTTTCTTGACCACAAAGGGTAAGTGGGGTGTGAATGGGCATTTGTGAGGACACTCCAAGCCAGGTGATGGACCACAGGACTCAAAGGTCAAGGGCAGTGCGAAAGGGGTGGCTTCATGAGGAGACCAGCCTGACAGAACAGAGGGTCCACGTGGAGGTGGTGGAAAGTGTCTATAGAACAAAGGTATGAGACTAAGGCAAATGTCTTAACCTTTTTTAGTCTCAGATATCTATTCAATTCAAGTAGATCTAACAATAACTTCCTTGAAAAATGATCATGTAATAAATGAGATCAATTATTTTTCTTTTCTTTTCTGTTCTTTTTTTTTTTTTTGAGACAGAGTCTCACCCTGTCTCCCAGCATGGAGTGCAGTGGCGGGATCTCGGCTCACTCCAATCTCCGCCTCCCAGGTTCAAAGGATTCCCCTGCCTCAGCCTCCCAAGTAGCTGGGATGACAGGCGCCTGCCACCATGCCCAGCTAATTTTTGTGTTTTTAGTAGAGATGGGGTTTTACCATGTTGGCCAGGATGGTCTCGAACTCCCGACCTCAGGTGACCCACCTGCCTCGGCCTCCCAAAGTGCTGGGATTACAGGCATGAGCCACCGCACCTGGCGGAGATCAATTACTTTTCTATATGCAATTTCTGGTATACAGTAAGCACACAGCCTTGGCTTAATTAATTAGTTAAATGTGATATTGCTTGAGTCAGATTTAGAACCACTTAGGATCTGCTCAGGGCTCAGTGTTAAGCATGCGTCTTTGTGGCAAAAATTGTTGCTCAAATTAGCAACAAATAAAACATTTTTTTTTAAATAAATGCAATTCCTCTGAAGAAAATAACACCTGAAATCCTTTTTGGGATCACCTGTTGAGGTACGCTGGTTGGGAGCAGGCTCCGATTGGGATGTAGCAGACACTGCCCCAGGAAAACAGAAAAATAAAGGATGTGGATGTGAATGGGTGAACTGGGAAGACTGATGAGCCGGAAGGAGTTGCTCTGAGATTTCTTTTCCCACAGTGACTTGAAAAAATGAAAAGCAGAAGAATATGGCTACTAAGCCTGACAGGTCTACCTGGCTACCAAGCAGAACGGGTCAGCATGGCCGCTTTGATTACTGGAGACACTACACATTTCATGGTACATTAGGTAGACTCTAAAGCCTAATCTGGTCCCATGAATAGTCAAGGTATGGGTTGTTCAATGGGGGATGCGCATGAGAGGGCCACGTGCAAATGTGTAATTGAGTACGATGCCCTGGGTCTCAGCCCAGCATCTTCCACCATTCATGGAAGGAAGGCCCCATCAACTATGCACTCCCGGGACCCCGAAAAGTCATCAAGATGTATTCTTTCATCTCTTTCCCACCCAGATTCTCTAAATGCTATGAGAGGCAGAAAAAGAAAAGTACAAGGTCTTCAACTTGGAGAAAAGTTCCTGACACACAGTAGGTGCTCAATAAATATTGTGGAAGAACTATTTGCTGAAAAAAATCTTCCCTTTTACTAAGTTCGAATCCTCAGGTCCCATAGCTTTTATTGGCCTGTATTGATTTTTATTATCTATTTTCTAGTGTTTATGACTGGTGTCAGTTTTTTTCTCCCATGAAAGTCTTCTTCTCTCTGTTGGATTTTGAGCTGCTGCAGGACAGAGACCTTTTGTTCCTGTTTTCTCTACAGTGTCCAGTGTTGTGCTTTGCTTAGTGCTTGTATGTGCTGAATAGTGAACGGGTAGCTGTGATCCCGTATGATGGGCACTAGGTTAGGAATAAGAAAATGTCAGTCTGTGTGTGCTCCGACAGGCAGCACGAGAGTGAGTAAGCCATCATGTCTCTGAACCTCAGTTGGATCACATGTAAAATACGGATAATAATTCACATCTTATCTATATGAGAGGATCACACAAAGTATATTAGTAAAGATTAAATATATCACTGCATACGGAAGTATTTCACAATGACTTTTTGCATTTGGCTGCGAGCATACCACCCATTAGTTATCAGTTTTGTACTGCAGGCATTCCCATTCTGAGAAGAGATGACTCCTCAAAAGTGTTAGTAGGATAGAGGTGAGCTGACAGTGGTCTCTTGTTTGCTTGCAGCTGAAATCAGGTGAGGCCAAAGCCGGGAGGGCTTATCTCCACTTCTGATATTGTGTGACAGATGACACTGTTGGTTTAAGAGCAGACGCCTTGAGCGTAGGAAGCAAGAAAGATGTGTTTATGAACCTGCTCCCCCACCTCCTTCCCCTAAATAAGAATTGATGCTGGGAAAAGGGAAAAAGACAGAAAAGACTATCCTGTGATTAGACAAACAAACCCATCAAGCTAAGCAAACCTCATCAAGCATAAAGCTGTAGGGCATGAGATTCCATGGAAAAGAGTTCCAAGCACCAAGAAACTTTACCTAGAGCTTTTCCTAACTCTCTTCCAAGGAATCTCAGGCCATGAGGCACATCACTGTGATGGGGAGGGTGTGGTTGAAAATGTCCAGTTTGCCCAGTTACCCACTGAGCCCATTTCCAGTATTATTGGGGTAGTCTGGTCCAGACCATTTTCTTTTCTTTTCTTTTCCTTTTTTTGGCAGAGTCTTGCCCTGTCGCCCAGGCTGGAGTATAGTGGCTCAATCTTGGCTCAATGCAACCTCCGCCTCCTGGGTTCAAGCGATTCTCCTGCCTCAGCCTCCTGAGTAGCTGGGATTACAGGCGCCTGTCACCACGGCTGGCTTTTTGCATTTTTAGTAGAGATGGGGTTTCGCCAGGCTGGCTGGTCTCAAACTCCTGACCTCAGCGATCTGCTCTCCTTGGCTTTCTTACTGTGTCTTTGTTTCCCTCCTACTGCGTGTTTTACTAGAGAGTCCTCAAGCCATTGCTGATCCATGATCACCCAACCCACCAAAGGTCACAACACGTTTCCCCTGCTCACTTCATTTTCTTGGCAGCATTGTTAATAAGTGGTTATGTTTAGTATCTGATAAAGACAGGAGGGCAAACTGTTCTTTAAAAAGGACTCAATAATGTATTTTCACTGCAGTATTATAAGCAGTTCAAATAATACACAAGTACAAAGAGTAAGATTGGAAGGTCATATTTCACACATCTCAATTCAGACTTGTCTCTCTCAGCTGCCATCAGTTTGGGAAGACAACCTTATGGCCACATTTCTGTACCTCTCTGATAGTGTCTAATGACGCATATTAATGAGAGTGTATTGGGTGTTGATCTCTTGATTCTCCCATCAATCCACGTTTTAGAGATTGCAGGTGTTTCTCCTTCATTTCACAGAGGTCGATAACCTGGCCACATGTCAGAGTTAACCAGATTCCAAGGCTGTCTTATATCCAAGCCTAGGAGCTTAAGTTCTAGGTACGTCTTCAGTTACTCTGATACTTCGTCGTCTTCTTTTTTTTTTTTTCTTTCTGTTGAGACAGAGTTTCACTCTTGTTGCCCAGACCAGAGCACAATGGCGTGATTTCTGCTACCTGCAACCTCCGCCTCCCGCGTTCAAGCGACTCTCCTGCCTCAGCCTCCCGAGTAGCTGGGATTAAAGGCAGGCACCACCACACCTGGCTAAGTTTCGTATTTTTAGTAGAGACGGGGTTTCACCATATTTGCCAGGCTGATCTCAAACTCCTGAACTCAGGTTATCCACCCACCTCAGCTTCCCAAAGTGCTGGGATTACAGGTGTGAGCCACTGTGCCCGGCCTAGTTACTCTGATATTTCTTACCTAGCAGCTGATTTAGGAATGATATAGTCTGACCACAAAATACTTTTTTTTAAAGATAGAAAAATTGGGTGATGCCAGATAAGATCCAGAGAAAGCCATTTTGATGTTGGATTTTTAGTTCCATTAGGACTAACTTATATGGTGTGTTAGACTCAATCCTGGGTAGAGAAGAAAGGAAATATTGGGTGGTTGGTTTCCATGTTGATGGTTGAGTTCAGGATTTATGGCATGGCCCATAGGCGAGAGAATAATTCAGACCTTCAAGCCCTGGGAGTCTGCATTTCAATTCTATGAGGAACTAAAAGTATATTAAAAGTTAAAGCCGAAACATGAACACAAACCACAAACGTCAAAAGTGTTGGAAAGCTGAAAAGCTGTGAGAAGGCAGAATGGTAATGGTTGGGGGCTGGGCTTCTTGGGGGGTGTCTGCGTTTGGAGCTCCTTGGGCCTTCATGGGGGTGTCCCATCTACACCCAATGCCTAACTGTAGCGGTAACAGAATTCCAGTAAGGATACAAGTCTGGCTTTAAGTTGTGCCACACTGTTAAAAACTATTTCTTTGCAGAAGAGAGAAGAGAGCTCAGGGCTTTGCCATGGTGTTGGTGAAAACTACCCCTCCCCTAAGGGAACTTTAGGTTGAACCCAGCTGCCTCATCAACATACATTTTAAGGATTCCCAAATGGAGCACAGATGAGGTGGAGATAAGAGATGTTTGCAGCATGATGATGATGATGGAGATTTTACGACTTGTAGCAAGCAAAATTTATTTTATCCAAATAATAATCCAATTATTCTTTTAATTATGCCTTTAAAGAAATTGCATGTTTTTAGTTTTTCATTTTTTAAAATTTATTTATTTTTTGATACAGGGTCTCATTCCCACTGCCCAGGCTGGAGTGCAAGGGCACAGTCATGGCTCACTGCAGCCTCAACCTTCTAGACTTAAGCAATCCCCCTACCTCAGCCTCCCAAGTAGCTGGGACCACAGTTGCATTCCACCATGCCTGGCTAATTTTTTGTACATTTAGTAGAGATGGGGTTTCGCTGCATTGCCCAGGCTGGTCTCGAACTTCTAGACTCAAGTGATGCGCCCACCTGGGTCTCACAAAGTGCTGGGATTACAGGGGTGAGCCACTGTGCTGGGCCAGAAATTAAATGTATTTTGCATTTGAAAGGTCTAGCCTAGGGTCCATCAGTCAAAGGTTTGAGGAAGAAATCAGGCTTTTTTTCTTCCAGTTTCACATAGATAATTCTATTTAACATTAAGAATACTATGAGTTTCATTCTCATTTAATTTCCCCACAGCAGACACCTTTCTACTTAGCACGGATGTTTGAGGATATCCAAACAATACGGTATCTCGATGCCTTAGCCTGACAAGTTCTGAAGAACTCTCCTCACTCTGAGTCTTAGCTCTGTTCTGAGAGCAGTAGCCTCCTGGCCTTCAATCCTGGATGCATTTTAAAAACATCCGGACGGTTTGATTCACTGGTTTGGAGTAGGGCCTGGGAGTAAACAGTCTTCAAATGCTCCCTGTAAGGGTTACTGCTGAGTTCAAAATGAGGAAACTGAGACCAGTATAAGAACAATTAAATTCCAACTTATTCAGCTCCTGGGCGAGGTTCTATGGTCCAGGAGAGGGGAGCCAGAGAAGTCGCGCTGACCTCCCCAGGCATAGGGCTTTTATAGTGTGCGAGGAGGCGTAGGGTGTTCTGAGGAGCAAGACGTGGACGCGGCAAGCTGCTATTGGTGGGTAGGCGGGATTTCCAGCGAGCCAGCCGGCCAGTGGGAGTGGGACGTGGATGGGGCAAGCTGCTATTGGGCAGGTTTTGGCGGGGCTTCTTTTAAATTTTGGCGGGCTTTTCCAACGGCCGGCTAGGCGCCGAGGGCAGAGCCTAGTGTTGACTGCAGATTTGGGTGCTGAGTGCAGAAGTGGGCGTTGAGGGAGCTACATAGCGGAGCTAGATGCTGAGTGCAGGGCTTGGTGCCGGGCGCGGAGTGGTGATGGGCGTGTCCCAGCTCCCGGAGAGGCAACCAGCCTTACCCTCGCCAGAAGAGTATATTATAGCTAGAGCTAAGAAAGAGATTGTTAGATAAGTAGAAATTCTTGAGCCGTATTGTTGATATGCATTGGTGTTTAAAGGAATAGGGCAATGGCCCTTTTGTGATGCAAATAGCCTGTCTCCAGCATTCTAATTTTTTTATTTGGAAGTCTGAGTATGAATACAGTCATGTATTGCTTAATGACGGGGTTATGTCTTGAAAAATGCATTGTTAGGTGATTTCATGGTTGTACGAACATCACAGAGGGTTCTTACACAAACCTAGGTGGTCCAGCCTCGACATACCTAGGCTGTATGGTATAGCCTGTTGTTCCTAGACTGCAAACCTCTACAGCATGTTACAGTACTGAATTCTGTAGGCAGCTGGAACACAGTGGCACACATTTGCATATCTAAACATAGAAAAGCTGCAGTAAGAATATGTATTATAATCTTTCAAGGACCACTGTTAGATATGCAGTCCACTGTTGATGGAAACGTGATGTGCATGACTATCTAATATTGTGTGCAAGTGTATGTATGAATAATACATAATGACACAACTGCACAGGCTTCATTACATAGGAAACTTCACTTAGTCCATTTAGAAAATACCTGACCCCAGCATTGACAGTAAGTTTTCATTTATATCGATTCATGGCCCTATAATCTTGCAAAAGTTATCACATAATATTTATTTATATTGACATTTAATATACAACTGAGAAACACCTACAAATTCCATGAGTTTTCAGAAGCATTATTTTCCTATCATAGTACTTTTGATGGCATTTTTTTTTTTTTAATTTTTTCTTATGGACATGTAAAAACACATAGGAAAGTAGAGAAAATGGTATACTTCGTCCCCATTTTCTAAACATCCAGCTTCAACAGCGATCAACATTTTCCCCATCTGGTGTTTTGTCTTTTCTTCTTCCTTTACCTTTCCATAGAGACAAACATAACTTTATAATTCTTTCACTTTCTTTACAGAATCTTAAGAATTGTTTAATACTACACTGCCAACAACCCTCACTCATCCCTTGATTGAAGAGGGAGGCTATAATTCCATCTCTGGTTTGCAAGGTTTCCTTCTAAACCTAAACCCTTAAGCTATGTTCTTGCAGACTGGGACATTAGCAAGATCTCTCGATTGAATTACAGAATTGCATTCCACCAAGGATTCAGTTTTGTAGAGTACTTAACATTGAACTACATGACGAGGCACAGGAGTAATGGGTCTTTTCAGTAATACCATCTTTTTTTCCCTTCCGTAAATCAAAGGTGGTATTATGAGACCTTTAGCTATTCAGCATGAATGGAGTTAAAAGTATACAGGGGTTGGAAATAGCCCCCAAATTAAGGCAATTCTGTCATCTCCTGAAGGCTTATTCTTTTACCCATAGTTATTAATATGAATAATTGAAGAATCTGAGAGCTATTCTGTGATTTGAAACTTTTTGGGAGTATAGATTCAAGAGTTTCCATTGCCCTAGAAGCTGAAACAGAAGAAATTATGTGACTTGTTTCTGCCCTCTGCCAGTGACCCATTTTGGGGCTCTGATGCAATCCCCAGGCAACGGGGTGCTTTGCCCTCCAACTTTGAGGCTGAGAGTTTATAGGTCACTACTGGCTCTGAGACAGCCTGGACTTTCTTCTGGGTTTGATTCTGGCAATACAATAAAGACACTATTGTAGAGAATTTCCCATCCTCAGGAAGGTCCAAGGGCAACGCTCTTGAACCTGAGCAAACTTGTTCTCCATCTGGGAGCTCAAACCGAGAGGCTGTGCATGCTTCTAACCCAGATTCAGTTAACCCCAAGGTTTTGCCACAATAGTTCTGAGCCTTCGTGTCTCAGCCTCTGGTGCCTCCTGTGACTTCAAGGAGAATATGAATTTTCTGGATGACTTTGCAAAACAATGCTTAAATTTATTTTTTAAAAACGTTGTCTGCAAATGTGGAAGCAAAGCAAGGAACTAGACTAACGGGAGAAAAGAGAGAAAACTAAAAATTTGGGAACCCAAATCCTATAAATTTTGGGGGGACAGGTAATGGAACTGTTTTATATTCCAATTTTGGTGGTGGTTACACAAATCGGTGTATTAAAATTCATAGACCTGTGCGCCAAAAGAGAAAAAGCGATTTTTATTGTTAGGATAATTTTTAAAAGCAAATAAACCGTCAATCAAGGGGAAAAATAAAACACCCAATCCTGCTCATGTTTGAAAGTAAACAAAATTCCTGAACGGGAAACAGCACATTGGAATTGTCAATTATTTCAAAAGTTGTTTAAATTTTTGTTGAAGATTTTTTATTTTTACTTATTGTGTAAATGATATTGTACTGACAGAATTTTAAAAGTCACCAAGAATCATGTATCCATAGTAAATCATTTGCTTACATTTATTTTTCTTTATTTTATTTTATTACTGACAAGGTCTTGCTTTGTTGCCCAGGCTGAAGTGCAGTGGTGTGATCATAGCTTCCTGCAGCCTGGACCCCTGCTCCCTCTCTTTCTCTCTTTCTTTCTTTTTGGTAGCGATTAGGTCTTGCTATGTTGTTCAGCCTGGTCTCAAACTTCTGGCCTCAAGTGATCCTCCCATCTTGGTTTCCCAAAGTGCTGGGATTAAAAGCATGAGCCACTGTGCCCTTAATGTTTGCATTAAAAAAAATCCTATAGGCTTCAGTGAAGCTTCTGCTTCTGTTTCACTTTACTGGACAAAGGCCAGCCTGGGACAAAGCTTCAGGGAGAGAAGGAGAGAGCCTCCTTATTCCCAGTGTGGGCTGAGAATCATTCACTCCACTCTAGACTTGTGGAATCAGAAGCTGCATTTTAGCAAGATGGCCTTAGGTCATTCAATACTGCACGTTCAAGTTTGCAAGTGGCTGGTTAGGGTTTTCTGGTTGCCATGCCGATTGCTGCAGAGGCCTGAAACAAGTCCTTCCTCCTCAGAGGGTGGCCACAGAACACACACCCCTGCTGTTCCCCGCAGTTGAGTATGAGGTTACTTTCCAGTCTCTATCTGTCAGGGTCCTTTCCAGAGATATGAGATCAGTATATTAGAGTATTCCAAGGAAACTGCTCTTAACTCCATTTTTAATATCACAGGCAGTATTTGAGGATTATTTTCCCCTGCCATCCTAAAACATCTGCCTTTTCTCTTAAATTTAATATGCAAATCATTTTCTAGCCAGTTGAGGGGAGCAGCTGAAGTGCATGGGTACAAACAGAATCTGGGAGAAATGTGGGTATCTCATTGGAGGTTAATGGAAGGCTCTAGTTAGCCAAGGTAGGAGACTGGGGCAGAAAGAGTTCTTGTCTTGCTCTGCGTGGTGAAAACAGAATGTTCCCTGCAGAGTTGCTATGTTCACGCACTCTGGTGTGGATGGGTCTATCTGGTCCCGGAGGCAGCGGCAGTTCTGTTATGAACACTTTGTCCTGGGCATGGTTTCTGACTGCTTATGTACAAATGCAACATGGGCCCCAAATGTTGGCACAGAGAAGACTTCATGGCTTGCTGTCACTAGATGAGCCTCTAGTATGAGAGCTACAAGACCAGCTGGGGTTTCCCTGTGGGTGATGAAGTGACTGGGTCCATATGCCTTTAACTTTACGCAGAAAAAAATCCCAATAAAAGCATGAGTTAGCACCCACTGAGATGACTTCAATCATATATTTTTCTTTTTAATTAATATTTCATGACCAGTTAACCAGCAGCCTGTTATTCCTCTAATAAAGAAAAAGGTATTATAACCAATAAAATCTATTTATGGCCTCATTTTAAAGTCTTAATTAAGGACCCATCCCTCCCTTGTGAAAGTCTTTTTGAAAACACCATCAGAAGTACACAATATAAATGGGGAAAGAAGCCCTTATTTGTTTAAAAAAGAAACATATTCTCTAACAAAAGATATAAAAACATGACTCTGCAAATAAAAAATGTGGGTTTACTTAGTATAGATTTTGTGTATTGTATCTAGCTTGTGTATGTATAGGCATTCTCAATTTTGAGGGATGCAGAAATTTTTGCTTTTGTAAACTCAGTATATGAGATATAATGCAACTCCCACATAAGAAAATAACTCGTTTTCATTCACACTATGAGAAAAGGGATGCAGTGCTTATAGGACCATTTTACATGAACACAGTATACATTTCTAAAGTTATGGCTATCAGTCATTCTGGAAGCCTACACTGTGGGTTCTAGGAGTTGGAATTTGTTAAACAGATCTATGCTATTGAAGATTCTGTGCAAGACAGCTAGAGAAAGAGCTCAATGAATTCATTCGGAGGTAGCTAAATATCAATCAGCCAGAGTAAGTGAAGAAATTGTAGAGCAACGAGTGCGTGTAGAGCTCTTCCTTTGTGTGATGAGACTTGGTATGACTCGTCAGAGGAGATGCAGAAGATCCCAAGCCGTCTGCACGTTGCTACCATCACTCGGGCTGGTCATCGCATTAGGAATTTGTCGTAGCTTTTCCTACTTCGATGAATTACTTTGAAATGCTTTATTATGCTTCACAATATGATTCAAATATAAAAATAAATTCATACCATTTTAAAAGTAAAATAGAAACTTAGAAAGATTCCACTTTATTTAATTTTTCACTTGAGAGAAGGAAGGTATAAAGAGTTTAAATAATTTGCCTGAGGCAACACAGCTAGCTGGTGGCTAAACTGGGACTAGAATTCACCTCATTCTGCCTTGCGATTTTAGCACTGAAAGAAGCTCAATTCCCATTTGTGCAGCCCATTTGATCAATGGACATTAAAAGTTCTGTATAAAGTGCTAGTTAATTTACTGATTGCCAGGATTTAGTCAACTGGGGTAAATCCAAAATGTGTTAGATATACCCCAGTAAACAAAAAGGGCACATTTTTCAGTAAATTGAAGTTAAAGACATATTTACTTTTAGGCAGAAAGACTATTGGTAAGGCATTATGACAATTCCTGAATCTAAATCAGTATAAATGGAGAATTCAGTTAAAGTATTTTAAAAATTGGGTTGATTCTGGTTATTTTGTCAATAAAGTCATTGAATAAATGTTGGAACAAGCAAGAGAAATCTGTACATTGTTCAGAATTTGACCTAGATTGCATATGGGTTTTAAAGAATGCCATCATATTCGTTTTTGTGAGTAATTATCTATAAATCTATAACAATACACTTTGAAAATATGAAATCCTCGTGTACAATATTAAATGCTGGTAATCCTTAAGTATTCTGAAAGGTAAAATTATTTCCCAGTTTCTGCTTTCATGTAAAGAGTAATCAATGGGCTTATTTTTATTAGCATTTCTGTTAGTTGATGTGTTTACATCTTGTCGACTCAAGGCTTAAAGAAAAAGCAAAGCAAAATAAATTCTACTGATAGTAATAAAAATATTAAAGTTGAGAAAGAACTACTTGTAGATTCGTATCGTTATGTGGCTAAGTTGGTTTTGGTGTGTTTTCTGTGTAAAAAACAACAACCAATAAACTAAAGCCAGCCATCTCCCAGTGGCGTTTTCTTTTTCCGTGGTTGAATGGGGGAAAGAAGGCAGTAGTGTGCCACCTGGTGGTTCCACACGGATTGACATAGTAGAGTTCCTCCAATCCTGTATTAACGGAATTGAAAACATAACCAACACTTCCTCAATTACCAATTCTTTCCTCCTCGGAGATATTTATTTTTCTTATTCTAAAGCATACTCATCAGCTACTGTTATTCCGTTTGGAGATCAGAAATATGTTAAAATTAAAACAATCACCTCTAATGTGCTTCTCAGATCATGTTTATCCACAGACATTTGCCATTTGTGTGACACCAATGATATTTAATTATATTCAGATACCACTAAGGACTAGAAATAAAAACAAGGTGCACAACTGTAATCCCAGCACTTTGGGAGGCTAAGGAGGGCAGACTGTTTGAGCCCTGGAGTTTGAGACCAGCCTGGGCAATATAGTGACACCCCATGTCTACAAAAATACAAAAATTAACTAAGCATGGTGTGCGTGCCTGTAGTCCCAGGTACTCTGGAGTCTGAGGTGGGAGGATTGCTTGAGCCCAGGAGGTCGAGGTTGCAGTGAGCCTTGGTCGCACCACTGCACTCCAGTCTGGGAGACAGAGTGAGACCCTGTCTTAAACGTGCACACAAAAGATTGGGAAGGAATGACTTATTACAATATAATATAACAGTATGCCTTTGTTATGACATGTTACTGATGTCAGTCTGCTAGAAGTGGAGATAAAGTAACAAGATGAAGATGAAGTGATCTTGAATAAAGAACATTGAAGTTTCAAAACCAGAAAGGAATACTTTCTATTTGCTGTGCCTACACAAAGAGAATCTTTATTCACAATTTATGTTTTTAAAAAATTAGGGCTGGGTGCAGTGGCTCACGCCTGTAATCCCAGCACTTTGGGAGGCTGAGGCAGGCAGATCATGAGGTCAAGAGATTGAGACCATCCTGGCCAATATGGTGAAACCCTGTCTCTACTAAAAATACAAAAATTAACTGGATGTGCTGGTGCGTGCCTGTAGTCCCACCTACTCAGGAGGCTGAGGCAGGAGAATTGCTTGAACCCGGAGGGAGGTTGCAGTGAGCCGAGATCGTGCCACTGTACTCCATCCAGCCTGGCAACAGAGTGAGACTCTGTCTTAAAAAAAAAAAAAAAAAATCAGATGAATGTATTTTACTCTTTTTCTAACAGTGTCTGTTTTTTCATTTTCTACTTGAATGGAATGCAAATTTATGCTATAACTTCGAAGATTATAACCTATTGAAAAGCCTTTATAACTCAAGAATTCCAACAGGACAGGTTAAGTAACAACGTGACTGCTTTCAGCCAAAGGTCTATGCAAAACTAGAGCAGAAAAATACAACTTCTTCAAAAAACATCTGTTTCAGAGAACAAAATTAGGGTTTGACAGGAGTAGAAACAAACACGATTTCAAGTTTAATTCTGCAAGGTGCTTTTCAGAACACTATCTCATTAATTGGGCTGATTTAGCAGGATTGTCTAAATTTCCCCTGGCTCTGATTTTAAAGGCAATCTTTGCACTAGGACAAAAGACCAAAAATTAACACCTGGGTTGGTGATAGTAAATGACCATTTCTGGATTTTTTCTGTAGTGATATTAATTACAATACTCTTCACCCAAGGAAACTTCAGCTAGGATTTTAGACAAATAAGGCACAATTTGAGGTAGAATGAGAAACGCTATCCCTAGTTGAAGGACAACACAAAAATAGATTCTTGGGCTAGAGTTGTAAGCGGGATCTGCCATACGTATGTGACAGACATACCGTAGTCTAGAATGTAAAAGCTTATCTAGGCTTGAGACAGGCATGGAGAGTGCATTTTGTGGTCACTGTTGATTGTACTCTTTCACAAAGATAAAATGCATGCTGATCAGGCCGAGCATTTGATTAAACAGCAAGTTGCAGAAATCAGTGTTTATTTGAAAAGTGAACCGAGCATTCACATAGATGAATTACTGGTATCTTAATATATAGCCTCTGAACTACAGAATCCTGTCCATTTTGTAGTTTGGGTGGCATTATTATTAATATTATAATTTTGAGACAAGGTCTCACTCTGTCACCCAGGCTGGAGTATAGTGGCATGATCATGGTTCACTGCAGCCTCAATCTCCTGGGCTCAAGTGATTCTCCTGTCTCAGCCTCCCAGGTAGTTGTGACTATAGGTGCACACCATCATGCCTTTTAACTTTTTGTAGAGATGGGGATGTCACTATGTCACCGAGGCTGGTCTCGAACTCCTGGACTCAAGCGATCTTCCCACCTCGACCTCCCAAAGTGCTGAGATTACAGGCATGAGCCACTGTACCCAGCCCCAATCATTTTTGTACAAAGCCAGATTGTCTGAATATTCTAGTGAGTGGCTTCTATAGTTATTGGTGCAATATTTGAAGAAAATGTTACACCTCCATCAAACATATGCAAGTCACTGTCCAAAGTCTTATTGATGAGAGAAACCAGCTTCACTGGGTTTGAGTCAAGTCATAGCTCACTGCAGCCTCAGACTCTTGGGGTCAAGGATCCTCCTGCTTCAGCCTCCCGCGTAGCTGGGACTACAGGCATGTGCTACCACTCCCAGCTCATTAAAAAAAATTGTAAAGATGGAGCCTTGCTACGTTGTCCAGGCTGGTCTTGAATTCCTGGCCTTAAGTGATCCTCTTGCCTCGGCCTCCCAAAATGCTTGTCTTACAAGTGTGAACCAAAGTGCCTGGCCAGTCCTGCACCTTTTTGACTATTTAGAAAACAGTAGGAGGCCGCATGGTGGAGAGGAAAGTGCATTTAACTTTCTCATTCTGCGAGTAGAAATTCTGCGAGTCTCATTCTGCGAGTAGAAATGCCTTCAGACTTTGGTTTCAAAGAGGTTTATTTCTGACTAGAATTCCTATATATTAAGCTAGTTCTGCAACTATCCGTAAGATCATTGAGCAATCATTAGCTATATCTGGCCTCATCTAGAGCCCTCAGAATTTGGGGCATAGAGTAATTACGGAGTAATTACAACTACCCGATTCTGTGGTCCACTTTCAGCTCAAATTTTAAGTAGGAAGAGAGTCTTTTTAAAAGAGGGGGTTTCACATGCTCCTCACATTTCCAGTGCTCCTCATGGAACTGATGGTGCCAGAGAAAACAAGACCACTCAAGTGGACACAGATACAGGACGACGGATCAGAAGGAAGCAGGCTGCAGATCCAGAGTCATCTTTCTTAGTGAGGAGGGCCGGCAGCCAGTGTATTGGAGGGAATCGAACTTCTTCTCCATGGAAATCAAGTCTTGACCCTAAGCCCAGTGTCCGAGAGCAGTGTCCAAGAACAATTCTGGAAAACAGCAAAAGACCAAAGATGTCAAACCAGCTTCATTTTGAAATATTTTTCATCAAAACAGATTCAGAGTTATTACATGTGCCTGAGTGAGGGGGAAACAGTGATGGCTATCAGAATCCCAGAACTGGACCACTGCACTCAAGAGTATGTTATAAGCCATATCTAGTTCTCACTGCTATTTAGGCTGGTGCAAAAGTAACTGCAGTTTTTGCCAATAAAAGTAATTTGTTTGCTGGGTGCGGTGGCTTACACCTGTAATTCCAGCACTTTGGGGAGGCTGAGGTGGGTGGATCACTTGAGGTCAGGAGTTTGAGACCAGCCTGACCAATGTGGTGAAACCTCATCCCTACTAAAAATTCAAAAATCAGCCAGGCGTGGTGGTGGGTACCTGTAATTTCAGCTACTGGGGAGGCCGAGGCAGGAGAATTGCATGAACCTGGGAGGCGGAGGTTAGAGTGAACCAAGATCAAGCCACTGCACTTCAGCCTGGATGACAGAGGGAGACTCTGTCTCAAAAAAGGAAAAGGAATTTGTTGTAGTTGAATTTTGTCTTCCCCCACAATTTGTATATTGAAGTCTTAACTCCTAGTAATTAAAAATCTAATTTTGTGTGCAGATAGGATCATTGAAGACATAATTAGTTAAAATGAAGTCATTGGGTGAGCCCTGATCCAGTATGACTGGTGTCCCTATTAAAAGGAGACATTTGGACACATAAACATTCACACAGAGAAGATGCCCATGAATAGGAAGATAGAGGTTGAGGTGATGTGTCTAGAAGCCAATGAGTGCCAGTAATTGGCAGCAGTCACCAGAGGCTCAGCAGAGGCATGGAACAGATGCTCTCTCAAAAGGAATAGGACTGCCTCTGACTTCCAGCCTCCAGAACTGGGAGATGATACATTTCTGTCATTTAAGCGGCCCTATTTGTGGTTCTTTGTATGGCAGCCCTAGAAAACTGATATAATATCATAGTTCAGCAGTTCTTAATACTTCTTTTTTCATTTTCATAAAGGCTTGAGTTAGATTTGCCAGATCATGTACAGGATACTCAGTTGAACTTGAATTTCAGATAAAAATCATACATTCATTTTAGTGTCAGTATGTCCCAAGTATTGCATGGAACATACTAGTACTAAAAAGTTATTCACTGTTCAGTTGAAATTCGAAGTTAGCTGGATGGTCTGTGGTTTTTCTTTTCTTTTTTCTGAGACAAAGTCTCACTCTGTCGCCCAGGCTGGAGTGCAGAAGCGCCATCTCAGCTCACTGCAACCTCCGCCTTCTGGGTTCAAGCAATTCTCCTGCCTCAGCCTCCTGAGTAGCTGGGATTGCAGGCGTGCGCCACCATGCCCAGCTCATTTTTGTTTTTTTAGCAGAGATAGGGT
This sequence comes from Sapajus apella, assembly GCF_009761245.1. Lineage (NCBI taxonomy): Eukaryota > Metazoa > Chordata > Mammalia > Primates > Cebidae > Sapajus > Sapajus apella. Next base: position 3,238,621 of record NW_022437010.1, on the reverse strand, counting down.
TTCACTATGATGGCCAGGCTGGTCTCATAACTCCTGACCTCAGGTGATCTGCCCACCTCGGCCTCCCAATGTGCTGGGATTACAGGCATGAGCCACTGCACCCAGCCAAATTTTTTTTTTCTTTTTTTATAAGTAGAAGGAATGCACTCTAAGATGTGATAAAAAGTATAGTAAATACATAAACCAGTAATGCAGTCATTTATTATTGTCATCAAGCATTATGGACTATGCGTAATTGCATGTGCTCCACCTTTCTATGACTGGCAGCACAGTGGGTTCGCGTACTCCAGCATCACCACAAACACGTAAGGCATGCACTGGGCCACCAGATCAGGCCCAGGTTATGACGGCTAAGATATCGCTAGGCAATAGGAATGTTTCAGCTCCATTATAATCTTCTAGGGCTACTGTGGTTGATGCAGTCTGCTGTTGATCAAAACATCATTATGTGGGCCGGGCGCAGTGGCTCACGCCTGTATTCCCAGCACTTTGGGAGGCTGAGGTGGGAGGATCACAAGGTCAGGAATTTGAGACCAGCTTGGCCAATATGGTGAAACCCCATCTCTACTAAAAATACAAAAAAATTAGCTAGGTGTGGTGGCGCCTGTAATCCTAGCTACTTGGGAGGCTGAGGTAGGAGAATTGCTTGAACCTGGGAGGCAGAGTTTGCAGTGAGTGGAGATTGCGCCGTTGCACTCCAGCCTAGGTGACAGAGTGAGACTCTATCCCAAAAAGAACAACAACAAAAAACAAACAAACAAACAAAAGATCATTATGTGGTACACGACACGATTGTACGCAGGAGGGTGTGCAAATACGCAAATAATATGCCATTTTATATAAGAGACTTGAGCATCCTTGGAATTTGGTAACCTTAGGGGTGGGGGGGATCCTGGAAGCAAGACCCCCTATGGATACCAAGGGATGACTGTATTTGCTACATGTTAAGCTGATTCTACGACTAACAGTATAAGACATTCTGCAAATCATCTGACATGTCTGGGCCTTGGTGTTCTTTCTCATTTGTTAAATGAGGGAGCAGAACTATATGCTTTTAAAGGTCCCTTCCAGCCTTTTATGTCTGTCATTCAAGGAAATGCTTCTTAAAGGAACATTTAACAAAGCCTAGCTTATCAAAGCATTAGAAAGCACTTAGCTATTTTTATGGTTTGGATCAAAAATATAAGCTGTCGCTTCTTGGAAAGCTTTATGACTTCCACTTCTTAGCAAAGGCTGAAGTTTAATATCATTATGCACCCTGTAATGAGGAGGCCCTCATTTAGGAGGGCGTTCATGGTGATGATCACTTAAAAAGATCACTGATTTGAGAAATGGTTCAAGTCTTAATGGGTGCTGAGAATGAAGGCTGAGTGATTACTTCTTTCCTGGGCTGGTCGTGTTGATGTTTGCTCTGTTAATTGTACTTAATTTACTGTGAAGTTTTTAAAGAGGCTCCTGTTGCTCTGAGTGGTGTCGCTACTGGGTGAGGCATTGAACTTGGAGACTCTTAGTCCAAGCTTCATGACACTTAATAGTGAAGACTCCTGAATTTCTTTTTAAGTAATTTTATTTTACTTAAGTACATTTACTTTATTTTTTGAAAGTTCATTTAATTTTTAATTTGGAAAGTCATTCACGATTGAGACAATTTAAACAATTTGGGAAAAGCCTCAAACCCCGATGAAATTCCATTAGCTAAGCGGATATATTTTAGTAAATTTAAAGTAATTTATTATATTAAAGAAAGTATGCTGGAGTTAGCTGAGGACTTTTGTACGTTTTCTTCACATTCCTTCTTAGACACAGAAATAATTTTGTCCAACTGTTTGTGAAAAACCAGGAGTTGGTAATATCACCAGTGGTTCCTGAAAATGAGACCAGGCTAGGTGTGGTGGCTGATACCTGTAAGCACTTTGGGGGGCTGAGGTGGGTGACTAGGTTGAGCCTGGGAGGTCAAGGCTGCAGTGAGCTGAGATCAAGCCCCTGCACTCCAGCCTAGGGGACACTGGGGGACAGAGCCAGACCCTGGTTTTTTGTTTTTGTTTAGAAGAGCCAGTTGGTAGTTTGGGATGGTGGAAATGGGAGCATCAAGAACCAAAGGGAAATGAAAGAAAATAAAATAACCTGATGAAAGAGCTGGCCAGGAAGAGTGGCTCAACCCTGAAATCCCCCAGCACTTTGGGAGGTCGAGGTCAGTGGATTGCTTGAGCTCAGGAGTTTGAGACCAGCCTGGGCAACAAGCCCGGCATGGTGGCACACACCACTAGTCCCAGCTACTCTGGAGGCTGAGGTAGGAGGATGGGTTGAGCCCAGGAGGTCGAGGCTACAGTGAGCTGAGACTGCCTTTCCCTGGATTTTCCTTCCTCTAACTGGGACATGATGTCTGAAGCCACATGAGGTAACAAGTCAGCAGGACGGTAGGGAAGAAAGATAAAAGTCAGTGTCTTTCACTTCACTGACCCACAGACTACTCTGAACTTCCAACTTCTGGGCATTTTGTTTTATCAAGTCCTAGTCAGTTGTTGACTTTGGGCTGCATCATAAGAGGAACAATGTATTTTCTTCCAGTTCATCCCATTGTTAAAGTAGAAAGGGGCTGACTCATATACAGAGAGAAACTGACATTAACTGGGAAATATATCACCCCTGGAAACAAACCATTACCTGGTGATCTATTTTTCCTTGATATAAAGTGTTTCTTAATTGGAGTTGTTATCTGTTCAACTTGGACAGTTTTATTTTCTATTTATTTTCCACCTACCACATAGGGGTATTTGCATAATCTTGCATGGTAAGCTATCAAATATAATTTAAAATAAGAAAAGCCATTATTCATATACATTGTGTTCACATTAGCAATAGCTTTCTATACCTTGTTAGACCTCAGCCACCTTCAGTTCACTAAGGCAAGCTAAGCCACAAATCAGTGGTCTTGCGATTTAAGTTGTACTTTTTCTCCAAAGAGTTGAAAAGCAAGACAATTCATTTACCTGAACCTGGGAAAGTGAGTCTGATGTGAAAACCAGGTGTCTCTGGCTCTTCCACTAAGATTGATGGCTTTGAGTGTCAGCCAGTGCAGGCTGAGCATTCCTGACTAATTAGGATTCACTTCATTGGCAGGCGAGTACTGACCTCACCTTGCAAAGCTCTCTAAAGTGTCTAAGCAGAGAATTCACTCCTCCCCAGCATACTTTTGCAGCAATATCCTGGCAGGTACTTTATGTCATGCTGCCATGAACTGCATTGCTCTGCCCCAAGCCCCAGGCTACTGGAAAAAATGGTAAGTGTTCCAAGTTTAAGCTAAATAATATGTTTTTAATGAGATCATGTGCGTTGCGGATCAAAAGCATCACCAAAGGTAAAAAGTTCAAAAAGCCCTTTACATGCACAGTGAGTTTCACCAAAGCGGCTTTCATGATCTTTCTGATAGAATTTTAAAAAGCGCTTTCAAGTTTCTGATCCTAAGTGTTACACTTCAGCAGGCTTTCCCCTTGCCTTTCATCACACAGAGACAGGAGCACTTCGATGGTAGGGTGGATTTATTAGCAGGGCAATAACAGTGCTTTGCCATCTGTGTGCTGCTGAACATAACGGGGTCTAGGAGCATTTGGGAGTCTTGTTGGGGTGGTCTGGCAAGCTGATAGAATATTATCCCTTCAAAACACTGGGGAAAGCCCACTAAAGCAAGCCCTGGCTTAGGAGAATTGGAGTTCCGCTCAAACCACATCTACTTCCTGAGACTTTCCTAGAAATCTCCTCCACGAGAATTAACAGGAGGAAGGGAAGAATAAATCAGTGTTTGCTGAGTGTCTATTAAATAATCAATACAGGCTGGGCCCAGTGGCTCACACCTGTAATCCCAGCATTTTGGGAGGCTGAGGCAGGAGGATTGCTTGAGGCCATGGGTTGGAGACCAGTCTGGGCAACATAGTTAGATCCTTGACTCTCTCTCTGTCTCTCTATAAAATAGCCAGGCATGGTGGTGTGTGGCTGCAGTACTAGCTACTTGAGAAGCTGTAACAGGTGCATCACTTGAGCCCAAGAGTTTGAGGTTGCGGTGAGCACCGACCACACACTGCACACTCCAGCGTGGGTGACAGAGGGAGACCTTGTTTAAAAAAAGAAAAAAATCACATGTTGGGGCCTTTAGATGCATTATTTCATTTCAAAAGATGTTAAATATCTTTATGAGGTAGTGACTGTTAATAATCTCTTCTTCCATTGAACATTATTTTAACCATAAATATAGAATTTCTTCTAATCATCCTTGTACGAAAGTAACTTTTTCCAATGTTCCGTCTTAACCCTTAGGTTCTGTGAGATGAGGGAGCAGAGGCCATGCACTTTCTGCTACCATTTATAAGCCCACTGTATGTTGGCTTTCGTATCAAATTCTTTTATATGTCTGTCATCCCATTTTTTTTGTTGCTGTTGCCAGTCTGGATGGAGTGCAGTGGCAGGATCTCGGCTCCCTGCAACCTCCGCCTCCTGGGTTCAAGCGATTTCCCCACCTCAGCCTCCGGAGTAGCTTGGACTACAGGTGCAAGCCATGATGTTTGGCTAATTTTGTGTAGAGATGGGGTCTTGCCATGTTGCCCAGGCTGTCTCAAACTCCTGGGCTCAAGCAACCCACCTACCTCAGCCTCCCAAAGTGCTGGGATCACAGGCCTGATCCACTGCACCCAACCTGCTAGTGGTTTTTTGAAACACACTTAGCCTCATGTTTCCCAGGCTGTAGCATACTCGCTCCTTAAGGAGACACTGTACCCTCCACATGCTTCTATTCAGGAATCTGTTATGTGCACTCTGAATGAAGAGAACCCCTAAGCAGGCTTTGTGTAAGCAACACGGCTGTTTATTCACCCAGGTGTAGGTGGGCTGAGTCTGAAAAAAGAGTCAGTGGAGGGTGATGGGGTGGAAGTTGGTTTTACAGTTGGGGTGAGCAGTGGAAAGTTACAGAAGTTACAGTTCAGGGTTGTTTTTGCAAGCTGGGAGGGGGCCATGGGAACTGGAGTCACAAGGTTGACCTATCAGTTGAGCAAGTTTGTTTACAAAGTCCAGTTGCCTTATCAGTTGAGGTGGGAATAAGGAACAATAGAAGAATGTCCCAGAGTTAATTAGGTGCCACAGGGGTTGGTCATTCGTCTCCTTTTTGAGGTTTTCCAGTTACTTCAGACTTTCTAGTTACAGGAAGCCATCCAGAGGTGTACATGTGGGTCACAGGGGTTGCCATGGCTTGACTCGGGGTACGGCCTATGGTGCAGTCAGTTCAAAGAACCTTGCAGAATCCATAGCGTTTTATTTGAGGGATTTGTTTAAATGACCATTACACTCATTGACATGGCCCTTTGAGGAGGTGATCTTCACCTGTATAACACTAGTGGCTAGCACCTCTGAAAACTATTTATTGAACAGATTAAGGAAACTGCTAAGTCATGTCATTTTCTTGTGGCAAGAGGGGACTGCAAAATTTATTAATCAATCTGACAAGTTAGAAGGATGAATCTAATTCCTTTTTGTAAGTTTTTTTGATGGTAATTTTCCCCCATTTAAAACACACAGCTAGGAGTTGGGGGAAAAATGACAGGAGCAGAGCCTGTTGTTAAAAGTCATCTGCAAATATACTGCTACTCTACTTAAGGAATCACCAGTGAGATGGGTTATGCTAATCGTCCAAGCAGCCATCACTTCGCAAAGAAGCAATTGATGAGCAAAACGTTTATTTTGCAACTAAAAAAGATTAGGATGATTTGTCCCCCTACCCTGAAATTTTGTTGAAAGCCCCAAATTAGAAATGTCACTGACAGGCATAGTGTCTTTCCTTCTTTCTCCCTTACAGAATCCAGAGTTAGAGGTTGCCCTCTCCATAGGCAGGGCAGGAGACTGACAAAATGAGGCAGTTTTAAGGCCACTGAAGGAAGATTCCATTTTGTGAGTTAACACATGGAGGCTTATGGACTTTCAGTAATTTCAGCATCAAATAAGTGCTGAGGCTCTGGCCTTTGGGAACTCTCTGTTGAGAGTTTAAAAAAATTCCAGGTGCCACCATGGGCCTACTAAATTAGAATGCTGGAGGTACAGCCAAGGGAATTTGTATTTTTTAAAACATTTGGGGCTGGGTGCAGTGGCTCATGCCTGTAATCTCAGCACTTTGGGAGGCCGAGGCGGGTGGATCACCTGAGGTCAGGAGTTTGAGACCAGACTGACCAATATGGTGAAACCCCGTCTCTGCTAAAAACACAAAAATTAGCCAGGCGTGGTGGCAGTTGCCTGTAATCCCAGCTACTCAGGAAGCTGAGACAGGAGAATTGCTTGAACCCAGGAGGTGGAGGTTGCAGTGAGCCAAGATGCCACTGTACTCCAGCCTGGTGACAGAGCAATACTCTGTCTCAAAAAATAAAAAGTTTGGTCATTTGTTGGTTTATTCTTTAAAAGCTGGAGCTTGTCCCTGTTTGGGAAATGTGGAAACAGGCAGCCCCATATTCAGAAGGACTGGAACCTGCCTCAGCCAACCTGGTAGGTATCATCACAAATTCGGTGGTTCTCAAGGGTGGTCCTCATACAGTATCAGCAGCCTCATGTGGGACTTTGTTACAAATGCAAATACCAGTGCCCTACCCAGATGACCTAAAGAGGATCTTGGGTGGTGCCTACCAATCTATATTTTAATAGTTTTCCAGGTGATTCTGATGCTTGCTAAGATTTGAGAAACACTCATCTAATTGTTTACTGTAGAAATGTACCTATTCCAGACAGGGCCATTTCAAAGCTATTATCAGTTACTTGGAGCTTAGTGTAGATAAAGACTCTAAAGGAGGTGAGGAGAGACACATATGCAGCAGGAGCAGCAGCAGAGAGAGTGAGATGAAAGGGGATGAGTGGGGCTAGGGAGGGAGGCAGGTAACTGAACAGTCTACCAGACTTCCCAATTTTGCCTGAGGCCAGTCCTGTCTACCTTAGCTCCTGCCTTTCTTCTAAGAAGTAAATGTCAAAAGTAGTTTTCTTTGAAGGTGACATAGGTATTTAACACCTCAAACAGTTAGAACCCACCAGACAGTTTTACGATGTGATAATTTACCTCTTACAATAAGTACACTTTGCCCAGGTAGAAACTGACTAGCTGAATTTGGGTTTCAGCAAGGAATTCTACTGAAACAATTTCTTCCTTTTTGAAGGCAAATCTGATTGACTTTTTTTTAATTGGAAAATTATGTTCCTTTGGCCTCATTATGTCACCAAAATATTAGGCCAATGATTGGTGTATAAGCCAGAGTGTCCAGGGATTTCTGTGTTTTAAAAAGATTAAATGAAGGACTGTAGTCTTACTTCTGTGCAGTACAGAATGAACACATTTTTTTCTTTATTTAAAAGTATTCAGGTAAAACATTCCTTTTTCTGCTTTCTAAAAAGTCAAAAATTTCAAATAACATCCAATGTGCACCAGTTATGTGTTGTGGATACAAGGATAAGATAAACAGCACAGGATTCTGATGCCCAAGAAGCTTCCAGTCCAGTGAGAAGCCTATAGTCACCATTAGCATGCATATACTCTATTCTCTGCCAGAATTTTTTTTGCCCAAGCTATGCCTAGATATTAGTTACATAGTTGCCCATACAACTAGGTTGCTTACCCGTAAGAATATCAAGTACATATATCAAGTCAAGAGAATAACTATCAATTTGGGCATTTCAAACAGAGAGAACTTAATTTATATTGTATTGATAACATAGGTATGCAAAGAACTGAGGAGGCAGATGACCATGGGGGTGCTCAGAGACTAGCAATGTGAGGAAGGGTTGAAGAGACACAGAAAAAGATGGCATTACCAGACCCCAGAACTGGCTCCGTTGGATGGTTCTAGAACCACAATGAGGACTAGTTGGTAGAAACTGGAATCCTAGACAGATGGAGCTACTGCTGGAGGTGTCCATCAAACTAGAGTGAGAAGGAGGGAATCTTTGGTTTCCCCATTTGTCTTATGTTCCAGTCTTCTGTGAGCACCTCCCACTGAACAAATCTAAGTGGAAGACAAGATGGAAGCCACCATCCCTGAGGTGCAGACAGAGCACGGGGAATGTGGAGAATGGATCTAAGAACAAAGTCTAAGGAGGGGCAAACTCCAGCTGTCCTCTGAAGGGACTTCTGGTTCCTTCTCGGCTGGAGCAGGGTGAGAAGGATTCTGGAGAAGTCAGGACCACTCCCTGGGGGGACTGTGGGGAGATGCAGCCTCGTGGAAGGCAGCAGAGATGGAGAAGTCAAAGCTGTGTGGGGGCACAAGTACCCCTCTCAGAACGAAGATTCTTGGATTCTCCATCAAACCCTACACTGAATCGAAATTATTTAATTTATTATTATTATTTGCTTTTTCTCCTCTTGCAACAAACAATGGTTGCAATCAAGGGATACTCCAAACAGGAGAATCAGTTGAACCCGGGGGGTGGAGGTTCCAGGGAGCCAATATCACACCACTGTACTCCAGCCTGGGCAACAGAGTGCGACTCCGTCTCAAAAAAACAAAAAAGAATAAATTAAATAACTCAGAGAAGAAATACTTAGCTCAAAGAAAAAAAATTGTAAACATTGTGGCATTTAAGGCAAACAGATTTTGGGCAGAAGATTCCCCCTGAGACGTTCAATGGGCTCCTGCCTCTCTACTGTAAAGAGCTTTCTGCATAGGGGTATGGTTCATCATAGTTTTACTAGGACTATTGCAAGTTGAATATAACAACCTCAGCTCAAGACAGTCCCTTTCCAGGGCCAGCATTTAAAAAACTAATGTCCAGTCCATCGTAGTCCCATACTTTGATAAAATATAACATGAAAATTACTAGAAGAGTTTCATAGAAAAACATATACGATACGCAGAATCAATTTTTTTTTATTAGATTCAGTAGGTATATAGTGACTCTATCCAGTGGTGGTGATAGTTTCTGGATTCTTATTCTTGGCTGGGTGCAGTGGCTCATGCCTGTAATCCTAGCACTTGGGGAGGCTGAGGCTGGTAGATCATTTGAGATCAGGAGTTCTAGACCAGCCCAGCCAACATAGTGAAACCCTGTCTTTAATAAAGATACAAAAATTAGCTGGGTGTGTTGGCGCACGCCTGTAATCCCAGGTACTCGGGAGGCTGAGGCAGAACTGTTTGAACCCAGGAGGCGGAGGCTGAAGTGAGCCGAGACTGTGCTCCTGCACTCCAGCCTGCACAACAGAGTGACACTCTGTCTCAAAAAAATAAAAAATAAAATAAATTCTTACTCTTGACACTGTACTTGCCTCCTTGTAGACCAGGCAGCCAGTTTCTGGACAGGTTCTGGTCCACCGTCCACACAGGCCTAGAAACACCATCTAAGATTGTCCTTATGATTGTAGGAAGCCACTCTGAAGGAAGCTCGTTTTTCCCCTTCCTGCCCTCTGTAGCCTGTGAGTTTTGGAAGTCATGCCCAAGACGGAACAAAAGCAGGATCTGTGAGTCGCGGCACAAGGACCTAGTGCAGAACACATCTGAGAAGGACATTTAGCAAATGAGAAACATTACACCCATTTTGCCTTTTTTTTTTTTTTTTTTGAGATGGAGTTTTGCTCTTGTCATCCAGGCTGGAGTGCAATGGTACTATCTCGGCTCACTGCAACCTCCACCTCCTGGGTTCAAGCGATTCTCCTGCCTCAGTCTCCTAAGTAGCTGGGACTACAGGTGCACACCACCACACCCAGCTAATTTTTGTATTTTTAGTAGAGATGGGGTTTCACCATGTTGGCCAGGCGTCTCGAACTGCTGACCTCAGGTGATCCACCCGACTTGGCCTCCCAAAGTGCTGGGAGTACAGGCATGAGCCACCTCACCCGGCCCAATTCTGCGTTTTAAAGCATCTCTGTGCTCTCACTCAGTGGAATGGCATCTACATCTTTTCCAACTGCCTCGTTTTATGTTCTTTGGATGCTGACTACTTGGAAAAGGCAGCAGACATATCTAAAAATGACAGTTATCTTCAGGGAAGGGAAAATGGCAAATATTAGACAAAAAAAGTATGAAGTAAATTTTTCACCCTGAAGGGCCAAAGAAATCATTAGAGTTATCTGACAGCCACAGTCTCCAGGCACATGACTTGCCCCCTGGCTATCTCATTGCTATTTATATGAGCTGGGATGTCTATCTTGCGGCCAGGGCTCAAATCAGGTGGGAGCTATAGGAACTTAGATACGGCCCAGAGTGAAAGAAACCAGGAAACCCTTTTATCTGGCTTTCTGAAGTCCAGATTTCAAATTATTGGAGTTTATAATTAGCTATCTTCTCCCAGCACACACAAACACACACACACACACACACACACACACACACAGACACATGCAGACACACACACACTTTTTTTATTCTCTTTCTCAAAACATCACGTTGAGCAAATTAAAACTTCTGGAGTTAATAATTATTTCTCTTCCCCAAGACGGTCCTATTATTTACAGAGTGAGTGGGTATTGAAATAAAAATTGCTGCTCTTTTTCAAGGACAGAAATATTCAAGTATGAACTGGCAAATTCAAAAACCCTCTCTTGCTAATTCTTACACTTATTTAAATCTATCAAATTTCATGTTAAAAAGTTGGTATGATTGAAGTGTTATTAGAGTAATAATAATTAAAGTTAAATGCATATCTACAGAATATATTGTCAAATGCAATTACATAGAGGTGCCATGTTTCTCTCCGGTTGAGGAATAGGTTCGGTCTCCTGCCCTTTATTAAAGTTTAAAGGGAGTGTTGACTTGGTGCTAGGAAAAGGGGTGGGGACTGAGCTTTCTTGCAGCTGACCTTCAGGAGCGGCTGTATTGCCTGCAGCACTGCTCTTAAACATAGCAGAATGCAGAAATGTTTGAGAGAGAATGTTAAAACAAAAAAACCCCAAACCAAAAAACCCTCATCTCCAAATCAGCCCCCAAATTCATCTCCCAAGATCTGATTTTGACATGTCTTGATCATCATTCTCCTGGCAGCTAAAATCCTAAGCCATGCGTCAGTGCGTTTATCAAAGAGAAGCTTGACTGTATTTTCTTCATATTGTTTCAGTGATAGATTCTAATCACCAGAACTTAAAAACCTGTTCCCACAATCTTTTGACAAGCCAAAGTTTCTCCATTTCAGCCTTTAGCATGATGAAAAAAAAAATCAAAAACCTCCGTACGTATTGAAATTCTCACTGCTGCTGAGTATCTGCCTTCTCTCTGAAGACCACATCTTCTTTTTGACTAGGTTGTGCGTTTAAGACCTGAAAACTGTGACCCCTGTTGCCTAGCAACTGAGAAGCTCAGCCTCAGCCCGGGTGGGGGAGATGATGGAGAAAGGTCAATGAAGGAAGTGGGCCTGTCCTTATCAATATGCCACTGTGGCAGCGACTTCTATTTCTTTAGAGTAATATATCATAATAAGTTTTGTAGGTCTTTATACTGTGGTTCTCCCTTTTGAATAAAAGCATAACTAAGACTTGAGGGGATGTCTGATATAACAGAAAATGTAACCATAAAAAAAAAAAAAAACCAGAATAGAAATCATCTGACTGCTGAGTACCCTGCCGAGCTGCCTGAGGCAGTTACACATTTCCATTGAGTTATTTTATGATCAGGCCAGTATGTTATTGAAATATTATCTCTTTAGCCTTTCTCATTCTGATAAGAAATGACAGACTCTCAGAATAGCAATACATACAGAGTACAAAATATGGAGCTGTGGACAAAATTCAGCTGGGGTGAAGAACATTGGCTTTGGAGAATTTCCATGAAAACCAATTATCCTTGGGTTGTATTTTCAAATAAGGCATGGTACACACTCTAATGTCCACTTTAATTGTGATGAGAATTTGCAGGCTCCGTTGATGATTACGTGTAGCCCAATTATTGAACAACATTCAAAGAAAATTGCATTGTTTTTAGTAACCTCACTTAAGGTGCAATTTCTTTAGCAAATAATGAAACACTGTAACATTTCAGAAGCACAGGTGAGAGTTACCATCAGGATTTGAAGGGTCACTTGGGAAAGGAGGGGAAGGAGATGAAACAAAGAATGTAAAATTTCAAGTTAAATATTCTGAAGGTAGTCTGATTTAGAACTATTTTGGAAATGATATGCAATATATATAGTTTTGTTAACTTATGTATCAACATTTTACTGGAGGATCCTGATCTTATCATTGTCTACTTCTTGCTTCTTGATTGTTGTTTGATATGTAAAGCATTTCACGTAAATAAAATTGATATGCATATATTATGGATATGTAAGGGAGATCCATGGTCTCTCGGGCTGGGTGTCAGGAAACCTGCAATTTATTCTCCAATCTGCATCTGACTAGCTGTGTAACCCTGGGCAAGCTACAACTTCTCAGGGTCTCAGCATTATCCCCTGTAGGATGACGAACTTGAACTACACAATTTCTAGCATCCTTTCCTAGGATTCTTTTCACTCCCCACCAGCTACATTTTCCCCTCTGTTCCTTCTCCTGTCGCATAGATATGCCTAATCACGTTTCTTATTACGCAAAGTTTGATATCTGTGTGATTTTGCATAATCACCACTTTGCATGTCTTGAAGACTTTTTGACCTCCTGACAAGTGACTTGTAAGAGGACGTAAACTTAGGTGTTCCCAGTCATTAGCATTGTTTTCAGGTTGTATAAATCGACCTTCCACAAATCTGAAGTTAGCATTTTCTTTTGCTCAGCCCAGTCTCCATGAACTTATGGGATTCATGGCTGTTTTGTGTTTCTCCTCCCTTCTTTCTTTCCTTTTTTAAATGCATTAATGTAGAAGCAGATGTTGTCTCTCTCCTCACAAATGCTGCACAGTGAATCATCGTAGCCTCTCTGTAAAATTTTAACTTAATGGAGTCCTGGCATTTCTGATGAGACGAGGAACTTAATTTTATAGAACAACCTATTGAACAAGCTGTTCTTGGACATTCCCATCTCAACTAAATGTTAAAAGTATTAAAATTCACATTAGCACCAGAGGAAATTTTGCATGGGTAATCCTTTAATACAGTGTTTTATGGCTCTATTAGCTGCACAGCAGCTGGTGACATGATGAATTTAATCCATTAAAAAATTCAGTAAGAGGTTTAAAAGTCAGCTTTTTAAAACATTATCTTGCTGCAAGGAAAGAGAACTTCTCCTCGGGGCCAGAAACAGGGTGGCTTCACACTGAGGCAGGTACAGGAAACATACCTGCACGCAAAACTTTCATATGCTTGAATGTTTGCATTTAGTGGAGGGCTAGAATGATAAGTGAGAATTCAGGACACAGGCTGAGAAGGGGCTGAAGCGGTGGAACAACTCTGACTCAATCTCCTACTTCTTTCTTGCTTTTCAGAAGCTTTAATATAGATATTCAATGATGATGTTATTTTTGAACATGCTAACATTTTCTCTTGTGCCGATATATGTCTTTGTGTAAAATCAGAAATGCTTCAAGCCTTTATTTAAGGACCTAATTATCTATCTTATGAGAATTTAAGTAAGAAAATATTTTCCCTTTTAATGGAAAACCCTTGATATAAATAAGCTTCTTTGCAAAGTCAACTGTGTGGAAAGGCTTTGGCCTGAGGGATTTGAGGTCTTACCTCAAAGAAATGCTATAGATTTGTATGTCTATAGGGTAGTGGAATGGATCACAGCCCCGGGATGGCTAAGTTGTACCTTGGATGGCTACGAAAAGACTAATGGTTTTAACCAGTAGACTTTGAATTCTTACACTGATCTTTCCAAATGAGACTTTCTCAAAAAGAATAAAAAAAAGTTACATTGTCCAACCCTAATGGATTTTGCAAGCTACTAGGTAGGATTACTGTTGTCAAAGTCATGAGTTTGGTAAAAGGAGAATTAGTTTGTAACAAATATGTATTTCTGAGCAGAGGCAGTAACAGGTCACCTTGGATCAAATTGCTGAACATCTACAAATGAGTTTGTCACTGAATTCAACCCTCGTGAGTGAAAAAATAGGTAGCTTAACTTAGCAGTGGTTTTTACCTAAACAATTCATTTATATAATTCCCATGATCATGTGAAGTCACTTATGTTATATCCTCACTTAGCATAACTTGATGTAGAAGGGGAATTGCTATTTCTTGTGGTGCAGCTATTATGGATCGTAAGAACAGAAATGAAATCCACTTCATCTGCCTCGCAGGAGATCTGTAATGGTCCCTAAAGTGTAAATAAACCATCAGGTTGAAAATGGAAACAGCCATTGTATTCTTGAGTATTAAAAATTGGTTTATTTTTCTTCAAATATGAAGGGCTTTACTTTTCTAGAATTGCTACCTGGACATGAAAGGTCCTTCTCTCTGTCCCATGGAAGGGGATGTGAACATTCTAAAATTATTTTCCATAATCTCTCCCACAAAAAATCCTGCCAATAGTCTGCCTTTTAATGGAAAATTTGATGTATTAGAAAACAGCTGAAATTGAGAGCTGAGAGCTGTTAGCTTGAGTGAAATCTGTTTTGATAATATCTCACCCTGCGTTTGAGGCTGATTGATCTAGATGCACCTCCCTGCCCCCTGTGCTTTTACAAAGACCCCTTTCATGGGTGTGCAGTAATGTGTTTCTTTTCCCTATCTACATGGTTCCTCGTGACTGAGCCTGTTGTAAGAAAGGTTATGCAGTCTGAGTGCCCGAGTAATGATACTGCCTTTTGTAAAAAAAAAAAAAAAAAAAAAGAAATGCAAACTCCGTGAAAATGATTTCCTTATTGAAAAAAATGCATAACCAAAATCCAGTCAATAGTGTTATCATAACCATATACACCATTTCATATACACACCATTTTCCTAAGCAAGAAGGATTGTGGTTGACATTTTAGATTTTATAGTAAAGGATCAAGCAAATGTAAAATAATGTCATCTCTTTGACAAGCATAGGTATTTTGATAGCGTTTAGTATGCTACATCCATTCCCGAAGAGTTTGTAAATGAGAGCAATTTGTATTTCTCCATGGTTTGATCAATTCCAGTGATTCTTGAATTGCCACTGTAGGATAGTGCAGGGTGGGCCATGCCGGGTTACTTGACGTGTAATTAGCTAATCTTAGCATCCAAGAAAACCCCTTAGCCACTTCCACCTCTTCTCTGCTTTCTCCACCTCCCAGTGGGATGCTCGGGAATGCTAGACATCCTCCTCCTCTCTTACATATGTGAGCCACACATTGATAGCCTCTGCGTACTGCCCCACAGTTGTTAATTTCTTGACTGTGGGCTGAGACCTATTAGCTCAAAAGATCACTAGTGCCCAATCCAAATTTGTACACATCCATTATTTTTAAAATAGCTCAAACAAGCACATTTGAAAGCCATTTAGAAACTGCCTGCTTTGTATACCTGCAGAACCTCACCCAAAAGCTGTCACCTATTGATAAGACATGGCCTTTCCATGATAAAATCCCAAGCTACTGTTCTTCCAATGAGCCCTCTCAGCTCCCTGACCCAGAGATTTCTCACTGTGCTGCTGCGCCCCATCACTAGACACGCAAGCCCCTCTTCTCCCCTCTTCTCCTGGAGAGTTCCCTGTGCTCCTCCGCTTCTGAGCAGTGGCCTCTGCTTTTTAGCTTCTGAACAGACTTCTGCTATGACAGACTTTCCCCCCATGCAGCCCTGTCCAAGCACCAAGCTTGTTGTGTGTTGCTGTTTCTTATGGTCATACCTTCCTCGATCACCCCAAAATCCCTCAAACCCCTGACATCCTTCTCCCTCCTCCTCTTCCCCACTTCTTCACAATAAACAAAAAAACTTTGAGTGCTATGTGCTTACAAGAGAAGGAGGAGGAGAAAAAAGACAAGGTGGAATATGGAGATTGGGAAAAAGCTGCCTGTATATATACAACCTTGACTATTGTGAGACAAACCAACATAAGAAGCCACATTTGCTCATTTCTGCTTGAACCCGCAACTCTGATGAAACACAGCTCTCTGGAAGAATGCCTTGAAGACAACACAGAATAGAGCACACAGCCTCCCCACGTCTCTTGCCTGAGTCATTACATTCCTTAAAAGATAAATGACCCTAGCCCTGCATTTTCCTACGTATAAGATAACATCTCACACATCTGACAGGGTTAGTGATTCTGCATCCACAATCTGTAACCAAATGTTAGTATTCTATAACCAGATGTACCCTCACACCCGAACTTCGATGAGATTTGCACGTACTGAATCTTCACCACCTGTATCTAAACTATGAGTTGCAGTACTGCATTGGAGCAGTCTGACAGAGCTGCCCCTGGGCTGTCGGCCTCAGTCTATAGTTTTCAGTGAGGCTTCTGAATGAACCTTAGTGTCATTCTGTAAATGGTCGTGAGTCCTCTGCTGAACAACTGACATAAGGAATGTGCATCTGGGTAAGACAGGGGCCTTGTGATCAGGAAGCTTCAGGCTCTCTGGGTGGAGAGCACAGGTATACTGAAAAAGGGGACAGATGCTGTGGCTGCTCTTCCTGAACCAGTTTCCATAGCCATGAACTGGTTTCTTCCTCTCTTCCCCATCTGCTAACATTCATCCACTTATTATTATTATTATTATTATTTTTGTTTAGACAAGGTGTTGCTCTGTCTCCCAGGCTGAAGTACAGTGGCATGACCATAGCTCACTGCAGCCTCTGCTGCCTGGGCTCAAGTGATCCTTCTGCCTCAGCCTCCCAAGTAGCTGGGATTACAGGCATGTGCCACCATGCCTGGCTAATGTTTTAAACAAATTTCTGTACATACAGGGGCTTGCCATGCTGCACAGGCTGGTCTCAAACTTCTGGTCTCAAGCGATCCTTTTTCCTTGACCTCCCAAAGCAGAGGGGTTACAGGCATGAGCCACCTCACTCAACCCCACTTTTTTTTTTTTTTCTTAGATACAGGTTCTCATTTTGTCATCCAGGCTGGAGTGCAGTGGTATGATCATGGCTCACTATATCCTTGATCTCCTGGGATCAAGCAATCCTCCTGCCTCAGCCTCCCAAGTAGCTGGGACTACAGGCATTTACTACCAAGCACATGGCTGGTTTTTTTTTTTTTTTTTTTATTTTTTTTTTTTTTTTTTGAGATGGAATCTTACTCTGTCGCCCAGGCTGGAGTGCAGTGGTGCGGTCTTGGCTCACCATGACCTCCACCTCCTGGGTTGACCTCTGCTTTTTAGTCTCTAAAAAATGATTCAAACAGCTGGGTGCTGGCACAGCTGGTGATTCTCCTGCTTCAGCCTCGAGTAGTTGGGATTACAGGTGCGCACCACCACACCCAGCTAATTTTTGTACTTTAAGTAGAGACAGGGTTTCACCATGCTGGCTAGGCTGGTCTTGAACTCTTGACCTCATGATCTGCCTGCCTTGGCCTCTCAAAGTGCTGGAATTACAGGCGTGACCCACTGCATCTGGCAATGGCTGGTTTTTTTTTTTTTTTTTTTTTTTTTTAAAAAAAAAAAAGCTTTGTAGAGATTGAGTCTTGCTGTGTTGCCCAAGCTGGTCTTGGACTTCTAGCCTGAAGCAATCTTCCTGTCTTAGCTTCTCGAAGTGTTGGTATTACTGGTGTGAGCCACTGCATCTGGCCCCCTTATTCTTTCATTCCACAGATTTTGATTGACTCCTTCCTATGTGCCTAGCACTGGGCACTGGGATGCAGTGAAGAGTGAAGTATACATTAGATTATGGTGTAGGGGAAATTCCAACCAAATAGGAAAAGAAGTTACGAATAGAGCCTGCCTTCTCCCAGTGGACTGTGGGGAGGGTGAGAAGAGGTTAGACAGCCAAGTGGTTAGGTGCTGGGAGCTTTCTTTTCACTCCTCTCAGGCCTGAAATCTGAGCCATCGCATGTTCTTGGGAGAAGTTTTAGAGAGTCGGGCAGGGTGTGGGGAGGCTGCAGGTCCCTATGAACACTCATATCACAGTGATCCCAGAGTGAATTCCCAGTAATCCCAGGAAGTGCCCAAGGTAGGACTCCATAGACACGTTTGTTTGTCCAACACTCCATACTGCACAGTCCTCTAAGACAATGCTTCTTGAAGCTGATGTGCATGCAGATCACCTGGGGATGATGCTAACTCAGTAGGTCCATGTGGGGCCTGACAGTCTGCATTCCTAACCAGCACCCAAGTGATGCCGCTGGTCCATAAGCCCTATTTTTTTTTTTTTTTTTTGAGACGGAAATAGAGTTTTGCTCTTGTTGCCCAGGCTGGAGTGCAATGGCACAATCTTGGCTCACTGCAACCTCTGCCTCGTGGGTTCAAGCAATTCTGCCTCAGCCTCCCAAGTAACTGGGATTACAGGCATGCACACACCACGCCCAGCTAATTTTGTGTTTTTAGTAGAGATAGGGTTTCTCCATGATAGTCAGGCTTGTCTCGAACTCCTGACCTCAGATGATCCGCCCACTTTGGCCTCCCAAAGTGCTGGGATTACAGGCATGAGCCACCACGCCCGGCCCATAAGCCCTATTTTGAGCAACAAGTGTCTGAGATTCTTTCTGTCTCTTGGTGTATTAAAGGCACTAAGACATCTTTTTATGAACCAAATTCTATTTGTCTAACATGATCATTTACAAAATAACTATGGCATAACTATGAGAGCTTTTGGAAACATTTTAGGAAACATTGCACTATTAGCCTCATGGTATTCCACTGTGTTATCAAGCAAGAATCCTGTTTATTGTGTGTGAGTATGCGTGCACTGGAGTGTATAAGTGTGCTACAGAAATCTAGGTGGCAGAGTGTATTTTGCAAAAATAATTGACCACACTGTTTACCATGTTATCTAAGAACCTCATTGACTCCTCCCCAAGAGGTGGCATCTATATTTCTTCCCCTTGAACCTGGGCTTGTGTGACACTCTTGGCTAGGAGAGCACGGCCAAAGTGTGATTTGTGATGTTAGGTCATAAAAGGTGATTCTGTTTCCACCTGCTCCCTCTCAGGCAATTGCTCTGAGCTTTCAGTCACCACATGAAACGTCTGGCTACCCTGAGGCCAGCACACGCAGAGACCACATGGAGAGATGAGAGGCAGAGAGAGGCGCCCAAGGAACTCCAGCTGTTCCAGCACCCAGCTGTTTGAATCCTCCCAGCCCAGAAACTAAACATGAGTGAAAAGCTCTCAAGGCAACCCTGCCCTCAGACCCAGCCACAGACTGATTGCCACTGTTTGAAAGATCTCAAATGAAAACTGCCAAGTGGGCGCAGCTAGCTAACAGATTTATAAGCAAAATAAATGATTGTCTCTGTTTCAAGCCACCATTTTGAGGTGGTTTTTCTGCAGCAATAGTTATCTGGAGGAGTCCTACTAATAAAAATTATTCAGATGGAGATTCTGCTTTTTTATTTTTACTTAGGACTAAGGAAAGGCTTGGTATAATCTTTGTCTGAGAGCAGTTAAAGGATAACTTACTCTTAGAATTTTCCAACGAATGGAGTTCTCATTGTCTGTAGTTATCACCCAAAGCATAGACGCTTTGTCTTTTTATCCCCTTCCAAGGCTAAGGCTGTATTTCGTAAAGCCAGATGACACAATCTGATAAACAAGCAGACGCCCATTAAAATGAATGACTGTCAAAATTTTTTCATGCTTATTTGTTATTAACGACTGAGAATGTGAGGGTGCAATTCAAATAGTTTATTATTGTTATAGGTTTGTGGCAATATATTACAGTTTACGCCTTGGCTTGGAAGTTGATTACAAGTTTTATGAGATTGAGTGCCTGTTATTGGCAAGCTTGATGTTTTCTTTTTCCCTGTAACATGTCACAGACAATTGATTTATATGTAGTCAATGATTTTTTTAATACTATATCATTTCAATAAAAAAATTAAAGGAGAAAGTATGTAGCAGGGAGTGGATAGAAGACATTGAAGGCTACATCAGTCATATGGTGGGCTTTAAAAGTATATTAATAATCTGCATATACTCTATGAAATCCATCTGAGAACATTTTATATTCTTTGCAAGAGACAAAACAACAAGTCATCAGAGACTTTTTATAAACACAGGTGGTGCTTATTAACTGAGAAATAAAAATTTTATACTCCTGATGATTAGCTAGACAAGTTTTCATGTGCTCCTGCACTTTTGGGAAATGGTTTTTATTTTCTTTCCTATTTTTTCTCTTAATTCTGATTACCTTCATTCTATATGAACAGCTTGAGTTAGTGGTGCAGTGATACCTAAAATATCTCTGACAGATTTTGGGCGAGGGGAAGATATTAGCAATCTATTTTATAATGATCATCATAATAAAATATGACACTCTGCAAATTTGAACAGATAGGGCCATGCAGGCTTAATGCAAATAAACAAAGACTTCATATGTGAATAGAGAATTATGTTTATATCTACAAATAATGGCTAAATAGGGAACATCTAATTTACCTGTTTTTTTAATCTGTCATGACTATACATTGCTTAAGTGATTGCTCTTAAAATTGCCTGAGTTGACTGGTTATTTCGTGACTGTTTCAATACATAAGAAGGGCAGCAACAACAGCAACACAAAACAAAAGAAAAACTAAGATAATTTTGCGAATCAATAGGGACAAAATACACAAATGAAAAAGTCTTAATTATTCATCCAAATGAGGCTGAGTTTGGAGGCTGGTTTTATCACATTATACACACTCTTTGGGGAAGAAAGAGACTGTAGAGAAAGTTTTTGTAAGAGGATCTCTAAACGCTTAAAAAAGTATAGTGTAAAGAGATGTGAATTGAAACCTCTGGAGTGTAGGAGAGGTAAGAAGTATAGACAGGCATTTGGAGCATCTAGAGGCAAAGACACTGCATGACATCAGAAAACCTTGGGTCAGAGTCTAAACAGAGAAACATGAATTTAATGCATGTTGTAGAGATGATTTATAGGACGATCTTCAGATGCAGGAGTCCTTTTACTATGAATAAGATTTACATCTCAAAAGCCTTTGTATCTATTCAATTTCCTATTAAAGGGGTGCGGATTGTGTATGAGCACAGACTGGTGTGTATGAAGGTGAGCAGGTAAAAAATATTTCTTTAGTTAAATATATAAAATCTGTCTACTTAGGATTTTGTTTTCTGCAGAATAAAAGATGGGATATCTGTCTAAGATGAGGGTGAACTGACACTGAAGAATTAAAAGAAGGTGAAACAAGGCCAGGCGCGGTGGCTCAAGCCTGTAATCCCAGCACTTTGGGAGGCCAAGGCGGGTGGATCACGAGGTCAAGAGATCGAGACCATCCTGGTCAACATGGTGAAACCCCGTCTCTGCTAAAAATACAAAAATTCAGCTGGGCATGGTGGCGTGTGCCTGTAATCCCAGCTACTCAGGAGGCTGAGGCAGGAGAATTGCCTGAACCCAGGAGGCGGAGGTTGCGGTGAGCCGAGATCGCGCCATTGCACTCCAGCCTGGGTAAAAAAAGTGAAAACCCATCCCAAAAAAAAAAAAAAAAAAAAAAAAAAAAAAGGTGAAACATCAGTGAAGTCTCAGGATACAAAATTAATGTGCAAAAATCACAATAAATCACTAGAATAAAATACCTAGGAATATAACTAACAAAGGAAGTGAAGGACCTCTTCAAGGAGAACTACAAACCACTGCTCAAGGAAATAAGAAAGGACACAAACAGAAAGAAAAACATTCCATGCTCGTGGTTAGGAGGAATCAGTATCGGCCATATTGCCCAAAGTTATAATAGTTTATAATTCGGCGCTGTAAATTACCTATGATGATGGAGTAGAAGAGGATGATCTAAAACCATTAAGTATTAATTGAGATGAGATAATAGCTAAAGAAAAATGAATGGTATAAGAAAGTAAATGTATACATCAAAGCAGGGGACTCAGCGTGCAAATAATTGACAGGCAGAAAGAAGCCTGGATGATTGGTCCTATTACAGGCCATTTGTCAGGGTGGGGCGCCCCATAGTCAGATGAGAGCAAATAAACTTCCACTTGCTGCAAAGAACTCAGTAACTGACACCAAAGAACAGGTTTCTGGAAAGTAATAACTTTCCACACTAGATAATGGTATGGACTCTTCCAGATGAGGGGTTTAAAACTCAGCAGAAGTAACTCCAAGTTGGATCAGGTCTCAGGGAACTTCCACCTCTGAACTACTTGAGGATCACTTCTATTACCAGTTTATCCACCCACTTGCTTGGGGAACTGCATAGACCTGTCATCCATGGATAAGCCTCCTTGGCTGACATTAAATGAACCAAGAATTGGGAGAGAATAGAGGGAGGAAAATAAATGTCTGCTAAAGAAGCTTTGAACCTCTTTGTTTCTAGTTTATTATCTATCATATTTGGAATTAAATATTTGCTAGAAGAAATGTTAAACATAATTTAGGGTTTGAGCCTTAGAGCCAAGACTGTGCAGAATATTCAATTAAGACTATTTTGTCTCTTAGCAAAGGAATTTCTGGTTGAAGTAGTGGCTCAAGAAAAATGTACAGAGGCATAATGATTCCTTCATTTACCTGAGTATTTATTGAGCACATACTACATGTCCAGAATCTGAGTCTTAATGAAGAGGAATGCAAGTACTATTTTGAACAGAGAAGTAGAAGTTGATAATATTTCCTGTGTGTTTCAGTGGAGGGAGTGGAGAAGTAAGTGTCAGTATAAAGTGTCTCAAATTTAGCACCTAGGATTTTGTTTTCTGGAGAATGAAAGATGGGATACCTGTCTATTTAAGATGAGGATGAACTGAGACTGAAGAATTACAAAGAGATAAAACATCAGCAAAGTCTCAGGATACAAAATTAATGTGCAAAAATCACAAACATTCCTATACAACAATAACAGACAGACAGAGAGCCAAATCATGAGCAAACTCCCATTCAAAATTGCTAGAAAGAGAATAAAATACTGAGGAATACAACTAACAAAGGACGTGAAGGACCTCTTCAAGGAGAACTACAAACCACTGCTCAAAGAAATAAGAGAGGACACAAGCAGATGAAATACATTCCATGCTTATAGTTAGGAGGGATCAATATAGTGAAAATGGCCATACTGCCCAAAGTAATTTATAGATTCAATGCTATCCCCATCAAGCTAGCATTGACGTTCTTCACAGAACTGGAAAAAACCACCTTAAACTTCAAATGGAACCAAAAAAGAGCCTGCAGAGCCAAGACAATCCTAAGCAAAAAGAACAAAGCTGGAGGCATTATGCTACCTGACTTCAAACTATACTACAAGCCTACGGTAATCAAAACAGCATGGTACTGGTATCAAAACAGAGATATAGACCAATGGCACAGAACAGAGGCCTTGAAAGTAACGCCACACACCTACAACCACCTGATCTTTGACAAACCTACAAAAACAAACAATGGGGAAAGGATTCCCGGTTTAATAAGTGGTGTGGGGAAAACTGGCTAGCCATGTGCAGAAAGCTGAAACTGGACCCCCTCCTTACACCTTATACAAAAATTAACTCCAGATGGATTAAAGGTTTAAACATAAGACCTAACACCATAAAAACCCTAGGAGAAAACCTAGGCAATGCTATTCAGGACATAGGCATAGGCAAGGACTTCATGACTGAAACACCAAAAGCAATGGCAACAAAAGCAAAAATAGACAAATGGGATCTAATTACTTAAGAGCTTCTGCACAGCAAAAGAAACAATCATTAGAGTGAACCGACAACCAACAGAATAGGAAAAAATGTTTGCAAGCTACCCATCTGACAAAGGGCTAATATCCAGAATCTACAATTGAACTAAAACAAATATACAAGAAAAAAACAAACAACCCCATCAAAAAGTGGGCAAAGTATATGAACAGACACTTTTCAAAAGAAGACATTTATGTGACCTACAAACATATGAAAAAATGCTCATCATCACTGGTCCTTAGAGAAATGCAAATCAAAACCACATTGAGATACTATCTCATGTCAGTTAGAATGGTGATCATTAAAAAATCTGGAGACAACAAATGCTGGAGAGGATGTGGAGAAACAGGAATGCTTTTTACACAGTTGGTGGGAGTGTAAATTAGTTCAACCATTGTGGAAGACAGTGTGGCGATTCTTCAAGGATCTAAAAATAGAAATTCCATTTGACCCAGCAGTCCCATTAGTGGATATATACCCAAAGGATTATAAATCATTCTGTTATAAAGACACACGCACATGTATGTTTATCGCGGCACTGTTTACCATAGCAAAGACTTGGAACAAACCCAAATGCCCATCAATGATAGACTGGATAAGGAAAATGTGGCACATATACACCATGGAATACTATGCAGCCATAAAAAAGGATGAGTTCATGCCCTCTGCAGGGACATTTATGAATCTGGAAAACATCATTCTCAGCAAACTGACACAAGAACAGAAAACCAAATACCGCATGTTCTCACTCATAAGTGGGTGTTGAACAATGAGAACACATGGACACAGGGAGGGAAACATCACACACTGGGGTCTGTTGGGGTGTGGGGGGTTAGGGGAGGGATAGCAGAGGGTGGGGAGATTGGGGAGGGATAACATTAGGAGAAATACCTAAGGTAAGTGAAGGGGGGATGGAGGCAGCAAACCACCATGGCATGTGTATACCTATGTAACCGTCCTGCAAGATCTGCACATGTACCCCAGAAATTAAAGTAAAAAATAAATAAATAAAATAAAAAGAGGTAAAACAAAAAGTGTAATGTAGTGAGGAAAAAAAAGAGAGAAAAAAAGGCAAGTATGTCTATTATACAGATAGGTGGTTTTCACCAAGTTTCTTCTGTAAAACTGCTAATATTCCCTAGTGGTTGTTGTAATACCAGCAGGTAAAAGGGCAATTTCAAACAAATAGTGATGAAATTATTTTATTCATATACATTACTCAAATTTGAAAGTTTTTGATAATCACAGAATTTCCATTATGTAAGTTGCATGGCATTGTCAATTTTAGAAAATCACAAAATGTATGGTCAAAAGTAATTAATTGATAATGATATATTAGCTCCTATAAACTCAGCAATTTCCCAAGTAATAAACAATATCCTTGGGCCAAAATCTTAAAAAAAACAACTGCTTGAAGTCACCGGGAACAAATAAAAGCAGGCAGATACTAGAGGAGCACTAAAAGCTAAACCAAGGAAGAGAAGAGTGAGTCTCACATTCTTAAGGCTTTTAGCTTGAAGGCAAGTCCTGGTTGTTATCCTGTGAGGTTGTCAAAACATGGATAAAAACCCATCATCCTACTGGCTTAAAGAACCGTAGGACAGAAGTCCAGGACCGCATATTAGCAGTCAAGGATTTTAAAACAGCTATTACAATTATGCTCAAGGGTAGGGGAAAATATACTTAAAATGAATGAAAATATTGGCAATCTCTCCAGAGAATTACAAACTATAAAAAAGTGAAATAAATGGAAATTATGTAAGTAAAAAATACAATATCTAAAATTTAAAAATTACCGTATGTACTTGACAGCATGCTGGACACAATAGAAGCATTAGTGAACTTGAAATTATCCAAGCTGCAGGAAAAAGAGAATATAATTTAAACAGAAATGAATTTTAAACCCCACGTGAAACCATGGAAAATATCAAAGTGTCTAATATATGAGTAATTTGAGTCCCAGAAGAAAAGAACAGGGAGAATTGGCAGAAAAAAAAGTACTTGAAGTAAGCTCAATATAAAAAGAAAATATCTAAACCAGCCAGAGAAAAATGACATTCTATATACAATAGGACAACATTCTGAATAATCACTAATTTCTGGAGACCAGAAGGAAATGGAATAACTTCTTTAAACTGCTGAAAGCTTTCAACCCCAAATTCTATATTCAGTAAAAATTACTTAAAAATGAAGGCAAACAAACAAACAAAAAGCATTTTCAAATAAAAAACAAGAGAATTTGTCAACCGTAGACATGCACTAAAATGCTACTGAAGGTCTTTTGACGGAAAGAAAATAATGCTGGATGTAAATTTATGTTTTCAGGAAAAGAGTATTAGAGATGGTAAATACCTGAGTAAATATAAAATAAACTTTTTCTTTCTTTTACATAGGTCTGTTTGAAGCAATAATTATACAAAATTCTTGTGGGGGCATATATTGTCTACAGATGTAATACGTACACCGACTGTGGCATAGAATATGGGAAGAGGTGCAAGGTTGATTGTAAAAAGACTGAAAAGTTAATAGTGTGTATTGTTATCCCCATAGTGTCCAATGAATAATATGCAAGGCAGTAAAGCTAAAAAGCTGACCGATAAATAAAATTTTTTTAAAATTCAAAGAATCTAAAATACAGCAAGAATAGAGGAACTAGGGACCAAGAATTTAAAAGGACAGGTGGTGAGTAAATAATAAAATGATAGGCCTAATTCCAATAATATCAACAATGCACTAAATATCAATGAACAAAACACTCCAATGAAACTGCATAGATGATCAAACTGGATAATAAGCAATACTTAAGTATGTACTGTATACAAAAGTGCTCTAATTATGAAGCTGTAGACAGATCAAAAGGAAATGGATAGAAAAAGATACAGTGTGCAAATAGTAATAATAAGTAGAGTGGAGTGGAATTCATATCAGATAAAACAGACTTCAAGACAAAGAGCATTATCAGAGATAAAGACATTTGAAAATGATTAAAGAGTTTGTTTTTCAGGAAGTGATAACAATCTCAAATGTGTTTAAGTCTAATAATGGGTTTCAAAATACGTTAATTAAAAATTGATAGAATTAAAGTAAATTCCATGAAAATGTGAGAAAACGTGCCTATCTCAGCAATTGATAGAACAACTACACAAATCAACAAAGTCATTGTTGTGGTTTGAATATTTGTCCCCTTCAAAATTCATGTTGAAATTTAATCCCTAATGTGATGATTTTGTGAAGTGGAGCTTAGCGGGAGGTGTTTGGATTATGGGGGCAGATCCCTCACAGATTGCTTGGTGTTGCTTTCCAGGTAGTGGGTTATTGTCTTGGGAGACTGGATTAGTTCTTGTGGGAGTGGATTAGTTTCCTCAAGAGTGAAAGTTGTTATAAAGCCAGGACACCCCTCAGATTTTCTCTTCTTTGAATGTGTTTACTCCTTATCTGCTATGTTGTGATGCAGCGCAAAAGCCCTCACTAGAAGCTGGGGTGATGACCTTGAACTTCCTGGCTTGCAAAACTGTGAACTAAAAAAACCATTAAATAAATAAATAAATAAAACAAAAAACCAAATTACCCAGTCTCAGGTATTCTCTTACAGTCACACAAAATGAATTAAGAAAAACAGAATATCAGAACAATGCTATCAATCCACCTTGACCTGATTGGTGTTTATAGAATGTTAAATCCAACAAATGCAGAATGCATTTTCTCAGCTGTCAATGGTATTTAGCTGACTTTAAAATTTGCCATAAGGCTCTAATAATCAAACCGGTGTGATATTTGCAAAAGGATAGACAAATAGATCAACAACACAGAATTGAGCCCAGAAAGAGACCCTTACATTTGGATGAAGTTTATGCGGGAGTTTTCTGTACTTTTCTTTCAATTTTTCTGATTCTGAAATTATTTAAAAATAAAAAGACTTAAAGGAATGTAAAAATGTTACATGATTTTAACAATAACACCCTGGAGTAGATACTAGTTGAGTGAGTAAAAGAAATCCATAAAACGGCTATGCTAAAAACAATAGTGTTTATTGGTCTGAAATGTAAAATTTCCTAAAGATTCATCTGTAGGCCTTTCTTCCATTTACAGAATAACTTACATATTACAGCTAAGAATGTGTATTTAAATGTGTAATGAATACTCGTGTTAAAATTTAAAAGCATATGCATTTAAAAAATGAAGCCCCAACAAACCACTTGGGAAAACATTCTTAAATAAAAATGAAAGCAAATCTATAATTACACAGTGCAGCAGATGCTGTTGATGCTGATCCATAGCCCCACAGCCCTTGTCTAAGCTCACTTGCAGCTGAGATGAACAGCCTCCATGAGTAGTGATAGCTTCCTGCCTCAAACCACCATGGCTTTTTATTTCTTCGCTTTAAGGATCTCTTCAGTGCGCTTTGCTCACAGGCATGGCTGCCTAGAATTACTGAGGATTTAACATCCTCAGGAATGTTTATGGATACATATTCCAGCTTTCCCTTTCCTCAATGGGACATTTCCAGGACATGCTATCAACTTTTTTTTCAGAGATGGAGCTCCCGTTGCTCATAGCATTAAACCACTTATTAATTCACTCTTTACTAGCTTTTCTCCTGCTCAAAATCACTCTCACTACTTCCTCTTTTATGCTTCCTAGAATCACATTCTAGATAACTTTCTATACCCAAGTGCTTGTTCAGGGTCCACTTTCTGGGAACCCTGAACTACAACACACATTATTTTAAAATAGTGTGATGAGGAACACTGCCTCTCAAAAGTAGCAGGCTGTGACTAACAGGAATTGGCATCTGATGTAAATTTGTTGTAGTATAAATTTTTATTATTGAAAAAGAAAAAATAAGAATTATACAGTTTATTTCAAAGCTTAATAACAAACATAGAAATAATATACAACTTATATTATACAAATTATGCAATATTATTCATGTATTATACGAATAGACACCACCACAAAATAAATTTGTTAGAAAGCAAATACAAAATTAAAGTACAAAATCAAGGAATATGCTTTTTGGAAAAAAGTTTATAAGCAACAAATGTCTGAAAATTCTGATAAACAACAACAAAAAATGAGAGAAGAGAAGGAAGCAAAATAAGAAAGCAATTTTTTACATCAGATATTAAATAAATCAAATAATTCAAAGAGAATGCTGTGTATAGGTCTATTAACATAAGACTTTTAACATGTCTATGTTAATTTGGTGGCAAAATAAATACTTTTAAAAGAAAATATGAATTATTATAATTAACTCAGGAAATGGATAACTGAATATTGCTATGAAAGAAATCAATTTTTTTTGAAGAATAAATGCTCTATGACTTGACTATTCTGACATAATTTTTTTCAACTGTTTAAATTATAACTCATTCCTGAACTATACAAGCTAATCATAGATGGAAAACTTTCCAATTCCTTTCATAAAAGTAGAATACATTTGATATCAAAACTTGAAAAAGATAAACCAAAGAGTAGAAAAAACGTTGAACAATTTTTCTTCTGAATATGCTTAGGATAATGAAAAATATCTCTAATTAAAAGGCAATAGTTTACTAGGCAGTAAAGAGCTAGAGACATTGCCATTATAATTTAGAACAAAACATGGATGTATGCTACTGCCACTATCAATTTATGTTGTCCTGGAAGCTCCAGCTATTAAAAAATAAGACCAAAACCAAGGATGGAACACGTAACATGTTTGTTACTAGGAGAAAAAAAACCCTATTATTGTTTGCCAATGGTAGTTTATCTAGAAATTGCACGAGATCAACTGAAAAACTGTCCAAACTAATAATGTTAGTTACTTGATTAATTAGATTAATGGTTCTTGTAACAAGGAGAGCCTGAATATGATAGATTAAATAAGATAGAAATCTATTTTCATCTGTCACACTAGTCCAGAGATCAGTCATTCAAGAATGATAGAGCTGCTCTGCTCCATGTGGTGATTCAGAGACCCAGGTTTCTTTATCTTCCTGACAATAGTCCCCTAGGATGGAAATTGGCAAACATTCTCTGTAATGAGCCAGATAGACTTTGAGATTCATATAGTCTCTGTCACATTTTTTTTCTTCCTCTTCCATCTCCTTCCTTCTTTCTTTCCCTTCCTTTTGTATTTATCTTTTTACAACCATCCATAAAGGTAAAACCATTCTTAGCTCATGGGCCACACAAAAGTCAAGCTACAGGTCAGATCTGATCCACAGGACATAGTTTGCTAATGTCTGCTCTAGAATGTTATTTAATTTTTTGTGCTTAAAAATGATTCATTTAGGGCTGGGTGTGGTGTCTCACGCCTGCAATCCCAGCACTTTGGGAGGCCGAGGTGGGCGAATCACGAGGTCAGGAGATTGAGACCATCCTGGTCATGGTGAAACCCTGTCTCTATTAAAATACAAAAAATTAGCTGGGCGTGGTGGCGTGCACCCGTAGTCTCAACTACTCAGGTGGCTGAGGCAGGGGAATTGCTTGAACCCGGGAGATAGAGGTTGCAGTGAGCCGATATCGTGCCATTGCACTCCAGCTTGGCGACAGAGCAAGACTGTCTCAAAAAACGGAAAAAAAACCCAAAAAACAAAAAAACAAAAAACCCCGAATCATCTCAAGCTTGTGTTCCAAGATAAACCCACAAATGTTTTTAGTGATAACTTGCAATTTGCAAATATCACTTCTATCTACATCCCTGGCCAGACATTTCACCTGCTGAGCTTCAAGGGGGTTTGGAAAATCTGGGTAGCCATGTGACCAAGAAAAGCAGAAAAACACACTTGGATGGGACAAGTATAAGTTACTGGTTAAAATAATTTTTTAAAAATTAATACTTTCCTGAAGTATCATAATTTCCAGTTAGAAAATATAATGGAAAATGGGTCTTTTACAAATTGTCAATAGCAAACTGTAAAAACTACCTAGAGCATTTTGAACTGGAAGTGTTCAGGATCTCCCTGAATAAATTTAGGAACATACAATAAATAAAGTAAAAGTTGACAAATTAAAAGAAAGACAAATGAAATTGCTAGCTGGAGAGCTGAATATTTAAGGTATGTATGTCAAATTTCTTAAATTAATTGATAGGTTTAATAGAATTCTAATTAAAATTTTGGCTGAGTACAGTGGCTCACACCCGTAATCCCAGCATTTTGGGAGGCCGAGGCAGGCAGGTCACTTGAGCCCAGGAGTTTGAGGCCAGCCTGGGCAACATGGTGAAACCCTGTCTCTACTAAAAATACAAAAATTAGCAGGGCGTGGTAGTGCATGCAACTGTTGTCCCAGCTACTTGGGAGGCTAAGGTGGGAGGATTGCTTGAGGCCAGGAGGTCGAGGCTACAGTAAGCTGTGATTGCACCATGGCACTCCAGGCTGGGTGATGGAGTGAGACCCTGTCTCAAACAACAACAAACAACAACAACAAAATTTATCTGTGAATTTGAGAAGACGATTCTGAAATGTATGTAGAAAAATAAAAGGGAGCAAATTCTCAGAAAAAATATTTAAAAATAAACGAAATGTGTGGGAACTTGATCTGTCAGGTATTTAATTGTAGGTCTCTTCAGCCAAAAGGAGGCTTAGGAGACATGGTACAGAGTTGGAACGGGGAAAACTCATTGCCCCTTCTAACAATTTTTACATTACAAAATGTTGGGAAACAGGCGGTTTTTCTTTCACTTTCAACCACTTTCTGTGTGACCTTAGGCAAGTTATTTAATCAATCAGGGTGTGAATTTTTATGGCAAAATGAACCCATTACCACATATTTTATAGGGGTTTATTTAGGGTTACAATTTGTCTTATAAGGTTACAAGTAGCACAGGCTACTTCTTTACCATCGTTATCTTAAGAGGGAAAAACTTCATCTAACTAAAATGGTACCAAACCCAATGATCCTAGGGTAGTATGCCACCTGGGATCTCAATACATGCCTGTGGTTACTGATGATGATGGTAAAGAAGGGAGGAAGAAGGGGAAGGGGGGAAGGAGGAAGAAGGGGAAGAGGAAAAGAAGGAGAAAAGAAGTGATATGCTACAGAATTTTACACAGCAGTTCACCTAAGCTGCACTCGCCAGTGTTGGGAAAGAAAGCTGTTCTGAATTTTAGTTCTCTTCCTAGTCATATAATATTGGGAATGTTACTTAATTTCTCTGTGCCTTTATTTTTTCATGGGTTAAATTTAGATAATAATGCTTACCTTGCCTGGCTGTGATACTAACAATAACAAACAATTGATTGATCAGTTGTTGTGTCCCCAGCACAAAGTACTTATAATACTTTAAATCATTGAATTTACACAAATCTTAAGAGGTAGGTACCATCATCATCATCATCATCATGGATATTGTTTGCATTTTGACAGAGGAGGAAGCAGAGGTAAAGAGATTTCTACAACTTGCCAAAAGTCATGCAGTTATTGTGAGTTGGCATCAGGCCCAGAACTGGGGGAGCTCTTTACCATGAGGGTACCATCTGCAAAAATGCCCAGCTATGGATACTTACCCAGTACAGGTAATAAATAATAACTAACACCTGTAGCATCTGGGTACTCACCTTACAGGGCCAGCCAATAGAAGCTGCCCATTGCAATCTAGCTGGTCTGTCTTGTGAAATCTTTATTTAAACAAAGGAGAGTTTAAAGGCTCAGTGAGTCCTTAAGGACAGGAACTATGTCTTGTTTGCAAAGCTCTTGGGACAGTGCTTGGTTTGTGGTAAACATTGAATAAATGGGGTGATCAAGTTGATGGTTCACAATTGTCACCAAAAGGTCTAGACAAGTACCTGGCTCTTTTTAAGGCACTAAATACATATTTATTGATTGAATACTTCAACATATTTATTAATTTCAAATGTTTTTGATATTTCTAGGGTTTTTTTTTTCCTACAGTTATGGCTTTTTTTTTTTTTATTGTACTTTGGGCTCTGGGGTACATGTGCACATCCTGCATCCTGGGGAGGTGAGGTGGTTTGCTGTCTCCATCCCCACTCCCCGTCACCTACATGAGGCATTTCTCCCGGTGTTATCCCTCCCTATCCTCCCCACCCCACCACTGTCCCTCCTCTACCCTCCCCTCCCCCTCAACCTAGCCCAGTGAGTGTTGTTCCATTCCCTGTGCCCAAGTGCTCTCACTGTTCATCACCCACCTGTGAGTGAAAGCATGTGGTGTTTGGTTTTTTGTTCTTGTGTCAGTTTGCTGAGAATGATGGTTTCTAGATTCATCCATGTCTCTACAAAGGACACGAACTCATCGTTTTTTATGGCTGCATAGTATTCCATGGTGTATATGTGCCACATTTTCTTTGTCCTGTCTATCATTGATGGGCATTTGGGTTGGTTCCAGGTCTTTGCTATTGTAAACAGTGCTGAGGCAGTGCAAGATAAGCCATTGTAAAAAGTCTTACAGTCTTAAATCAATGTTTGTCTACTACATGATTGTTCTTATTTAAATTTTGTTTAAAGCTAGTGAATTTGTAAGGGTGTGGTAACAGACTGCAATAAAGGAGGTGAAACCTTACTCCACTTCAGGTCAACAAACATTGCTGTTTAGGCATACAATTGGTAACTGTTTAGAATTCTGGTTGTTGTGTTTTATTACAGGTATACATTGTAACCAGTTTCACACAATCAAGTGGCATAAATTTCAGCAAAAGTGACGAATTTCAAAGAAAACATGTATTTTACTTGTAGTATTTTCTATTTTACTGTTATTATTTGTGAATCAAAAACCATTTGAGTTGAGACAATAAGTATGGTGGTACTGTTTTTTATAAGAGTGTTGTAGGCTCACTAACGTTCATTTATTTCAACTTTCTCTATAAATTTTGACTAGAAACCTCTTTATGAGTACACAGTTTACGAGTTCCACGAAATAGAAATGTCCCAGAGAAACATTATTTTGTTGGGGTAGACTAAATGATTTGCTGGGCAAAAATAAAACCACTGAAGACAACAGATACTTTGAAACTTTGTGCTTTATTACAGAGTTTTGTTTGCTAGAATAGGGGACGTCCATATTTCAGAAAATTGGGACTGGTTTCCAGAACTTTGCTGTGCCATTTTAGATTCCCTTTCTTTAGCTCCAGTGTAATTTACTAATCACTGGGAAATGGGGTGCCCCTGGAAGAGAGCAGTTACACTACTTTATCAACTCTTGGGGAGATAAATCCTTAAAAGTGAGAGAAATATTAGTTGGGGGGTGGAGAGAGAGAGGCAGGAGAGAGAGATGAGAGAGAGATGGGGAGACAGCCAGCAGAAGCTGGAAAAATAATCCTTTGCTTTCTATTTTAGCTTCTGAGATCATCCCCATATAGCTGTTTGAGACCTGAATTTATTGAACTTGATGGAGATGAGTGACAGAATGGTGAGACTGATGATGATTATGATGTGCAGCTTCACTGAGGTCATGGGCTTGGTTAATTCCCTTCCAAAGGGACGGAAGGAGAGAAGGAGAGCAAGAAGGGTGAGTACAGTCAATTCAGCCCCTCACTTTCAAGCTAACTGGGAACGGTTGATAATGAATGTCCCTGCCTCCATCAAGGGCATTTCTTCCATTAAATGAGCATGCAGGAAGCAGACATTGCTCAAGTACAAGGGTTCAGTTTGCAGCGAGCCACAAATCACATTTCATTTATCAGGCCCTACAGATGACAGGATATCATCGAATCCCTGGAGAGCCATATTCATTAAAAAGAAATCTTAAGTAATTACAACAATTAATTGACTTGAAACAGTTTCTGGTGGATAAGGTTTACATAATTCATTTGCCAGACAAAACAAGCCTGATCGAATCCGGGAACATGCTATTTAGAAATGTCCCTCTATCTGACAAGGTACCTTCACGGAAAGGTGTTTATCATCGGGATCCATTTTTTTTTTCTTAAAAGGAAAGAATAATTTTAAAACAGGAAATGGGCACCTGAAAATGTCTAACAGATTTTATTGTGAGCCCATAAAATGGTGCTATAGTGCCTCTTTACTTACCATTGTGACTAAAACTGATGAATGAAAATGACAATGGGTTGTATTAATTGAGGTCTCTCTGAGTTTATGGTTTTCAGGATGGAGCTTGAGTTGGATCTGAGACAAAGGTCCTTCAAAATGCTAAACAACCATTTAGGACAATATCCAAGGCCCAGTCTAAGAAATCCATTATCACCAAAATAAGATGCACAAAGAACTACACTTGTCAAATTAACATTTTGCCAACATTTTCAGCCGTCAGTTGTAAATATTTTAGCTTTCATATTTTAAAAGATGGGGCCTGTGATTAAGTTTAGAAAGGATATCACTGGAGAGCCATAACAAATAACCTTTTATGTACTGCAAAATAGGGTTTTCCGACCACTCAGTGACACGTGAAATATAACCACATTATTAGCCTTCTGCTATATAAACGTTTAGTTTGGAGAAATGATTTAGAGAAGTTCACATAATGAAACACCATCCTCTAATACAGCTCTGAGGTACCTTATTGGGATCATAGGAGAATAGATGATGGTAACTCTCAGGAAGGCAAGCAAGAAAAGCCTACACTATAGAATTTTCGAGATTGCTATATCATATTTCACGACCCCAGTAGGTTTACTAAGACATCTGGCTTTTAGGACTCATAGTCTCATATTAAGGGCTAAAAGTTGGATGGGCTTTACATCCAAGAGTGATGGTTTCTTAGGTTTGGTTCTCTCAAATCAAGCCACGTATCGGCTGCTTCTTAGCCTCACGTATCGGCTAAGAAGCTCGCTAAACAGGAACGCAGGACCCAGGGAAGACACAGGGAAAAAGAATCACTAGGGTAGGGCTTGAGCCTCTGCTGTTTTGACAGGCATCCTAAAACAAGATGACCATCAGTGAGATTCAGAATCATTGGAAAACCTATAGAAACCATTATTCTCAGCAAAGTAACACAGGTTAGTTTGAAAACCAAACACTGCATGAAAACCAAACACCTCATGTTCTCACTCATAAGTGGGAGTTGAACAATGAGAACACATGGACACAGGGAGGGGAACATCGTGTGCCAGGACCTGTTGAGGGTTGTGGGGCTAGGGGAGGGAGAAACACCTAAGGTAGACGATGGAGTGATGGACACAGCCAAACACCACGGCATGTGTATACCTATGTAACAAACCTGCATGTTCACACATGTACCCCAAAACTAAAGTATAATAAAAAGCTATTAAAATAAGGATG
Source organism: Sapajus apella (assembly GCF_009761245.1). Taxonomy (NCBI): domain Eukaryota; kingdom Metazoa; phylum Chordata; class Mammalia; order Primates; family Cebidae; genus Sapajus; species Sapajus apella. Next base: position 3,202,848 of record NW_022437010.1, on the reverse strand, counting down.
AAATTATATATGTGTGAGCATATATACATATATATATATATACACATGCATACATAAAAAGAAAACCTGCAGAATACATTCCTTTTTTTTTTTTTTGGTCCTTTTTGAGATTCTTCTATATTCCCCCTCCAGATTTCCTTTAGCTGTGCCATTTGTTGAAAATGTTGCACATTTCTGGACCCTAAACTTACTGAAAGAAGTTGCAATCGTATGGGTTCTAGCCATCCGACAAGCCTTATTGAGCACCCAGAGCTGGAGCTATAAAATGAATAAGGTTTCTAAAAATTTGTTCCACATTGTCTTGAATTTCTTTATGGATAGATAGAAGATATATTTTTATTTGTTATTCTGTTTTTTCACATTGATAATTGCCACGTGACTTAACAAAAATAACTCCCATCTCTTTGCTAAGATTTTCTAATTTGTTATTTGTTTTAAGAGAATCTGATGAATTGCTTATACGTTTTCTGATGGCTGAGTTAAAATCCTTTTCAGATCATTCCAGCATTGGATTTGACTGATGTTGACGTGAGTTGGTTGTCTCTTCTCATTCAAGTTGTGATTCCTTGGTGTGACGGGCAATTTCTATTGTATCCTGGACATTTTGGCTATTATGTTGAGCGACACTGGGTCCCATTTAAATCTTTTATTTTGGTAGGTTGCCACCTCATATAGATTAATTGTCAGATACCTTGTCTAAACTACTGTGGTTCCAACAGTAGTTTAATTTTCTCTCTTTCTTTTTTTCTCCCCTCCCCTCCCTTCTCTCCCCTCCCCTTCCCTTCTCTTCCCTCTTTCCTTTCCTTTCCTTTTTTTTGTTTTCAGAGTCTCACTCTGCCCAGGCTGGAGTGCAATGGTACCACCTTCACTCACTACAGCCTACACCTCCTGAGATAACTCATCCTCCCGAGTAGTTAGGACTACAGGTGTTCACCACCACGCTTGGCTAATTTTTGTGTTTTTAGTAGAGATGGAGTTTCACCATGTTGGCCAGGCTGGTCTCAAACTCCTGATCTCAAGTGATCTGCCTGCCTCGACCTCCCAAACTGCTGGGATTATAGGTGTGAGCCACTGCGCCTAGCCAGTAGTTTAATTTTCTGAGGCTTTGCGGTGTTATTTGTCTGCTTGGTTTACTGTTGCCAGAGAGAGTTTCACTGGTTCCTGCTCGGGCTGCTATAGGGCTTGGGGGTCTTCCTCAGGGGAGCTTCCCCATGTCTACCTTGGTGGGGAAGTGAAGTTTCCATTGGAATGGGGACCAGGTTTCCCTGACCAGCTACTTGTTGCTCTGGTATTTCTCAGTAGGGTAGAGGAGTCTCAAGCCCTGCAGGGTAGGACAGCATCTCTTCTGGTATTGCTGGTAAGGCTCTGGGATCAGGTATCCGGTCCCCATGCCATGGTAAATGGTGCAGGGTTGCCTCCTGTAGCAGAAGGAAATCCAGTTTATTCTAGCAGAGGAATGAGGCTTCCCGGCTGCCTTCTGTTGCTAGGCTGGGGTGAGGAAATGCTGGGTCTGAGTCAGCAGGTTTGAGTCCTGAGTTGGCTGGGAGGATGTAAGGTGCCCTGTCCCTGTGATGTTCCTCCAGTCCTGAGACGCTAAACCTGGTGGCTTTCATCTTACCATCTTGCGGGGTTCTCCTTTGGTTGCCTCCTGAACAACTTTCAGGATTTGTAGTTATAATGAATGGGGAAAAGAAGGGAGAAATGGGTCTAAGTTATGAATGGGTTTCCAAAATTAATTTCCCATAGGAAGTCCCAAGGGTAGATTTTTGAAAATAATTTCAAAGCAAAGCTTTCTGTTGTGATATACTAACAAGTGGCCCCAAAGGTTTTTTTTTTAAAGATAATTTCCTGTGATGGTTTTTGAATGAGATAAGGTGTATTAATAAATTGTTGTTTGCCTAATGATATTTCTACTTGGAATTATACATCAAAAATATCATGGGGTTTGAAAACTCTGTAATCCAGGGAGATGAACCAAAAAAAGAAATACTTAGCTAAAATATATATGTATGTATATATATATATATGTATACTGTGGTTTCAGTTTCTTGTTAAATACCCAAGGAAATTCATGATCTCATTTAGTATGTTTTCTTCTGTCATCCTTAAATGAATAAATAATTATTTGAGACAGAGGCAGTTTACAGAGTTTAAAACCAAAAGTTTTTCCGAAGGCCCAGGTCAGTAGTGCAACAGGGCTGGCTGATTAACAGAAATCCCTAGAGACCTTTAAGGAGTCCCTGCCTCACCCTCTAAAAAATTTTAAGTGAGTGAAGTGAGGGTTTGGCTTCTGAACATTTTTTTGTAAAGCTCTTTAAGCAACTGTGATGATTGACTGCATTTGATAACTGTATTTAACTAATAAATTGGTACATTTCCAAAATGTGCTTGAACAAAAAGAGAAGGCCCGTTGCTCAGGGTGACACTGGGTGCAAGCGAAGCCAAAAGAAAAATGGAAATGACCTTACAATGATTTTGGCCAGAATTATATAAGGGGTCTGGCAAGTAGCATGTGAAAAAAATGCTTGGAATCATAGATCTATTTGATTTAGTGAACTCAAGCCTTTGGGAGGATGTGCTAATTATCTTCAAATACTTAAAGGACTATTTTGAGGGGAAAGTAGGTTTTCACCATTTGGACTAGGAACCTGCATCTTTAGCAAACTTCCTAGGTGATTCTGAGGGAGACTAATGACCTCACTGGAACATTCCTGATTATGAGAAGGTTTCATCCAGATTTTTTTTTTTTAAACAGAGTTTCATTCTTGTTGCCCAGGCTGGAGTGCAATGGCATGATCTCGGCTCACTGCACCCTCCGCCTCCCAGGTTCAAGTGATTCTCCTACTTCGGCCTCCCAAGTAACTGGGATTACAGGCGCCTGCCACCACACCCAGCTAATTTTTATGTTTTTAGTAGAGATGGGGTTTTACCATGTTGGCCAGGCTGGTCGTGAACTGCTGACCTCAGGTGATCCATCCGCCTTGGCCTCCCAAAGTGCTGGGATTACAGGCATGAGCCACCGTGTCCAGCCCATCCAGAATTTTATAGCATGGTTTGGGCGCTTGAGGATGAGAGAGCTGCTGGGGGGAATTCAACAGGGAACCAACCAAGATGAAAAAGGAAGGGAGGGAAAGAAGTATGGGAAAGGGGGAGGAGAGGAGGAGAGAAGAGAAAGGAAAGAAGGAATGAACAGAGGAAGAAAGGTGGGAAAGATGCAAGGAAAGAGGGAGGGGAAGCAAGGCAGGGTGCTGTAGGTGTGGAGGGCTTGCCCCGATGAAACACTGGTTATCTGACTGACTGTAATACAGCTCAGCAATTGGAAATAAGGCAGAGAAAGTAGAGTTGCATTCACTGGAAATGAGGAATGGGAAAGGTGGAGAGAGCGGAAGGTCAAGGGATAGAGGGAGTTTGAGTTGTTGGTAAGAGAGGATCATGGCGAAATAGAAAGTCAGGTACGTTGAGAGGACATTGACAGACCTCGAATAGGCAGTGAGGCCAATGGGTTAGAGGTTGTCACCAAGGTGAAGGAAAGGTTTAGAAACAGTGAGGAAGCAGAGAGGACTAGATTTGGAGTTGTTCTCACTCTTTGTGGTCAGTAAGATGGGGAGAAAGCAGTGGCCAGCTGGGAGGCCAGAGTTTTGCTCAGGTCAGTGCTTCTCAAACCCACGTGGGCATCGCCATCACCTAGAGGGCCTGCCACAAAGCAGGCTGCGGGAGCCACCCCAGAAATTCTGAGGCAGTTGGTCTACAAGGGAACCAGGAGTTTGCTTTCTTGACTAGCTCCCAGGTGACGCCAATGTCCCGGCACCACATTTTGAGACAGTGACGTAGGAAAACCCAGCCTTCTGTTAAATGGACACACTTGGAAAGGCTGAGGACAAAATAAACTGTCCACCATGCAGAGGTCCAGAAAGCGGAGTGGGCATGGAGGGGCTGGGGTGGGGGTGATTGGGAGCCTGGGGTCACTGTGGGCTGTGCCCGGGTGAGAGTTGGGCCTTTTTACAGGATGGGGTGAGCCAGATGAATTCCAGGGTGTTTTCAAGTAGCCGTGAACATGGGCAGTTCACACTTACCCATCACTACTTACTTAAAATTGGCATCTTTCCATGCATATTTCACTTTGTAGGTGCTGAAAAGAGGAGGAGCTTGTTTCACTATGCCTTAGAGCAGCTCGTTTCACTATGCCTGAGAGGGGCTTTGGTTCAGAGCTAGCATGGAGTAGGGTTGCCCCTCACAAAGAATGAAGAGTTTCATAGCAGAGGCCTTGGGTGAAGCCTGATGGCATGAAGACTTTATTTTTTTTCTGAAAGCCTTTCAATGACTTCCCATTGCCTTTATGGTAGAATCCATCATGCTATGTACAGAAGTCTATCACACTCTGGCCTGAGGCAGTTTCTCCCTTCTTTGCTGGACTCCAGTCACAGAAGATGTATTCTATTTCCTTGCGCTCGCTGTGCTTTCCCCAGCATCAAGGCCTTCACACGTATTTGTGGCCTTTCTTAGAATGGGTTTTCTTTTGCTTTATTAGGTAGCTTCTACCAATTCTTCTAATAACAACTTAAGTGTCTCTTCTGGGGGAAAAATTTCTTAAGCATCAAAGTAAGACTCCTTTCTCCTCTCCTTTCTCAACTTATCTCACAGTTGGGTTTTCATGTTTTTTTAGATAAGATCTTGCTCTGTCAGCCAGGCTGGAGTACAGTGGCACCATCTTGGCCCACTGTAGCCTCTGCCTACTGTGTTCAAGCAATTCTCATGCCTCAGCCTTTGAGTAGCTGGATTACAGGTGTTTGTCTCCATGCCTGGCTCATTTGTCTATTTTCAGTAGAGATGGGGTTTCGCTATGGTGGCCAGGCTGGTCTTGAACTCCTGGCCTCAAGTTATCCGCCCACCTTGGCCTTCCAAAGTGCTGCGATTACAGGCATGAGCCACCAAGCCCTGCCTCACAGTTGTATTATAATTCTGTGCTTACTATCAGTCTTCTGTTTTCTACCAGTAATGGTCGTATGGTAGAAGGGTGACCAACTCCTTCCAGTTTACCTGGAACTGCCATAGTTTTATAGCTCCAAGTCCAGTGTTCTCGGAACCCCTCAGCCAGGGCAAACCAGGATGCTTTGTCATCCTAGTCCAGCCCACAACACGCCCTAGATCTAACACTGTGGTCAGCACGTATCACATGCTCAACATATGTGCCTGAAAAAAAAAATATGTGCATGAAACAAAATTGAGTAGTGCTTAAAGTGGGCAAAAGAGAAATTAGCCCTCACTGTCAATATTCCCCTGAACTCAACAAACATTACTTGAGAAGGAGAAAAAAATGGCCAACAGCCACTATTCAAAATGATTTTAGGAGTCTGACTCCACCCTTTCACCCTGAAAGTCAGTGGTTGAATTTAAGACTATAGACAAATAGCAAGATATTTGTCTTCTTAAGCCCAGTCTGCTGAATACGGAGGTGTCTATTTGTTCCTTTGGCAAGTAGTATTTTTTTTGTGTTTGTTTGCCTATCCTCAAAATACTCTCACCTCTCTACCAGGTTCACTCATAAATTTTATTCATTCTCTTGGGAGAATTTTTGTAAATTACCTAGTGAAAGGCAAATACTGTAGTAGGAGATGACTCTAAACTCTATCAGCTGTGATTCTGAAGTGGGGAGAGGAATTAGCATGGGTTCCAGGCTAATGTCTGCAGACACTGGGACTCCTAGGGTGGCCTGGGTCAGGGTATGATGACATCCTACTTGCCTTCACGTGTCTCTTCTTCCTCCACAACCCTTGGGGACATGGATGTCTCTCTACATAAATGTATGATCCGCGCCCATGAAGAAATGAAGTGCCTTGCAAGGAACACAATATCCTGACTCAAGCTCCAGTAAACAAACTCAGTAATTTATTTGGGAAGTCCTTTGTAATTTTACACAGACCCTTGACTGCTTTAAACTGTTTAGGAGTATTTATTCACACAGCATGTTTAAGAGTCAGCATCAAGGATTTCAGCCTTCCAAACAAGAAAATTAGAAAGCATGTTTCGTTCCCACAGCGACAGAGGAAGGGCAGAGGCTATTAGGACAGCTCATCTCCTACAATATTAAAAACGCCCTGGCAGGCTTCGCCAGGTCACAAGAAGGACCCGCTGGAGCTGGCAGTGGGAAGAGCAGCTGTGGCGGTGGCTCGTAGACAGGTGTGTGGGCATCTTGTCCCTGATCATGAGATCAGAGATTGAAATGAGAAAAAAGGAAGCTGAGATGCTTCTCCCCAGACCCATGATTTCTATTTTATTCAGAACACATGTCTTTACTTCAGACATTAGGAAAAATATGAAGCTAAGCACAGGATGAAAAATAGTCCAGAGAAGAAATAGGGGAAGATGTTCGAATGTTTTTCACCTGCTTAGAACCAAGCCCATTAATAGAACAGGAGCATCAATACCCTTCACTTCCCTTTTCTCAAGCAGTGGTGATGGAGGAAACTGGGATATTCCTCCAAGTGTTCTTGGCCCTGACAGCTGTTTCAAAGATACTTGGTTCTATCATAGGATTAATCTATGCACAGATACTGGCGTAGATCAACCAGGAGTCATTAGTACTTGCTCCAGTTTGCTATACTGAAAATTACCTTAAAACTTTACTTGCTTAAAATAAACCACTGTTTTATTATATTTCATGCTTTTGTGGGTCAGGGATTTGGGCAGGGTTCAGTTGGAAGGTTCTTCTGTTCCAGGTGGCATGGACTGTGCTTGGTTGGTGATGGATTCAGTTGGCAGGTGGGCTGGTATGGAGGATCCCACACAGCTTCCTGCATAGGTATCATGCCTCAGAGGGTGTGGTGGGCTCAATAATGGTCCCCAAAGATATTCAGGTGTGAATTCTTGGAATCTGTGACTGTTACCTTATATGGTAAAAGAGACTTTGCAGGTGCGATGCAAAGTTGAGGACCCTGGAGATGGGGAGAGCATCCTAAATTGTCTGGGTGGACCCTAAATGCAATCAGAAGTGTCCTTACAAGAGAAAAGGAGAGGGAGATTTCAGAGAGAAGGAAAAGGCTATGTGAGACTGACATAAAACGTTACATTGCTGGCTTTGAAGATGGTGGGAGAGGACATGCTGGCTTTGAAGATGGTGGGAGAGAACTCCAAAGAACGTGTGGAGTTTAGCTGTCATTGCTGGGAAAAGGCAGGAAACAGATTGTTCTCTAGAACCCCTGGGGGAAGCAAGGCCCTGCTGACACCATGGTCTCAGCCCAGTGAAATTGATTTTGGGCTTCTGACCTCCAGAACTATAAGAAAATAATGTGTGCTGCTTTAAGTTACCAAGTTTGTTGCAATTTGTATAGCAGCCATAAAAAAAGTAAACCGACAACCCTAACACAGTAGAGACGACCAGATGACTGGAGTGAACTGACACGATTGAAGAGTGGGGTGGTGCCGTGGCCTCTTTGGCACGGCAGCTGCTCCCCACATTTCACGGACTTCCAGAGTGTCCAAGAGAGGAAGTGGAAATTTCCACCTTCTTAAGTCTGGGGCAAAGCAATCACAGAGCCTGCCCAGGTTCAAAGGATGGAGGCATAAACTTCACCCTTCCATGGAAGGAGCATCAAAGACTTTGTGGCTGTCTTTTTACCGTAGGAAAGAACACTTCGAAAACTCATGCTCTACTGACTGTGGAGCAACACCATCGTGCCTGCATGCTTATTCAATCTGCTGACTATCAAAATCCTGGTTCTGTGGTGGGTAAAATCATTTATCAGTTTGACAGAAAAAAACAGTCATAGAGATTATTATGTATTCCTGATGGAATCCAAAATCACATTGGCTTACATCATTCTGAAAGAGGTCAAGAAAACCAGCAGGCTTGTCACAGCACATTCATTTATTCATTTCTAGTCTTTCTGCATAATTGGCTAGAAGACAGACATTGTATCAGCAAGTGGGACCAGTAATGTCGAAGACAGTGTGACAAAACAGAAGGATCTTCATTGAAAAACTGGAGAGCTGGTACAGGATTTCTCTGTTCTTTAGTCTGAGCGTAACAACTACTGTGAACTATAAAGACTCTACTGCATCTTCTCAGAAAGTGCTGTTGTCACCTCCACTTCCAATCCAATATGTTATATGGATGGATGTTCAGAGTGGTTCAGGCCCTTTCCCATACATCATCACCCTTGATCCTCATCACAACCTACCTCTCAGCTTGCTATTTCTAATAACAGGAAACTCAGCCTGAGAAAAGTCACTTAGCTAAATAAATGATCAAGCCAACACTTTGGCTTGACCTTCCTCTTTTTCCTAGCTGAGAGAAGGTTCCTGTCGTGGACACATGATACAAGAGCACAGAGAGGCAGGTTTCCTGCACATTTCTCATGCCATTTTCTCCTCTTTGCAGATATGCTGATTTCACACAACTGGCTGACTTAACAGGTGTTTAAGTGTTTGAGCACCTCAAGTAAAGACAGGTCTGAGATGGGGGTTGCTGCATCAGCCCCAGGCAATGCACACTGGCTGATGTCTTGACGCTCTTTAGATTATACTTTTTGCATTTGCTTCTACAGTGGAGAATAATACAGTCAGTATATCAGGGGCTTGCGCTTTGATCCTGAAAACAAACTGGCTGGACCTACCATGTTGGTGGAAGCCCAGTCACCTTCTAGCTGCCCTGACGTATATGTTTGGGTGTGTACAGCAGTCCATAAAAAGCACTCAATGAGCACCTCTCTGAGCGATCTCTGGGCTTTTAAGAAGTTATAACAACATAAGAGCAATAATAAAGATGAAACTCCTCTTACCACAACTGGAGACCTCTGAGGTAAAGGGTTATTTTCTGGTCAGAAACTTGTGAGACTACCTACCTTGTTTGGGAACAATGGCTGGACATCCAGAACTCTTAGCTGACATCAAGCTGTCTTTGTGGTGGGAAGGGTTTCCAGGGTCCTGCTTGAATTATTATCACAATCCACTTCTACCTTTCATCAAGAGCCAACTCTAAGCCAGTCATTGTATTAGGTCCTCTATTTATAGCTTTATTTTTTTTTTGGCATAAGAGGTTTCTTTTCTTTTCTTTTCCGTTCTTTCCTTCTTTTTTTCTTCCTTTTTTCTTTTTTCTTTCTTTCTTTCTTTTCCTTTTGTAACAGTGAAGTCCCACTCTGTGTTCAGGCTAAAGTCAGTGGTGCAATCTCAGCTCTGTGGTGCAACTTCTGCCTCCCAGGTTCAAGCAATTTTCATGCCTCAGCCTCCTGGGTAGCTGGGACTATAGGCACGTGCCACCTAATCTTTGTATTTTTAGTAGAGACAGGGTCTTACAATGTTGGCCAGGATGGTCTCAATCTCTAGACCTTGTGATCCACCTGCCTTGGCTTCCCAAAGTGCTGGGATTACAGGCATGAGCTACCATGCCTGGCCAAAAGGTGTATTTTCTCCAAAACCCGGTGTTAGTATATTTTGTGTTGCTATAAAGAGATACCACAGGCTGGTAATTTATAAAAGAAAAGAGGTTTATTGGGTTTATGGTTCTGCAGGCTGTGCAAGAAGCATGGTGCTGGTATTTGCTTCTGGTGAGGACCTCGGGCTGCTTCCACTCATGGCAGAAAAGGAAGGGGAGCTGGTGTGTGCAGAGATCACAAGAAAGAAAAGAAGGGCAGGGAGGTGCCAGGCTCTTTTCAACAACCAGTTGTCTCAGAAACTAAGGGGGAGAAATCATTTCCGAGAGAATGACACCAAGCCATTCATGAGGGATGAACCCCATGACCCAAGCACCTCCCACCAGGTACCACTTTTAACAACAAGGATCAAATTTCAACAGGAGACTTACAGGGCCAGACAAACCATATTCAAACCTGAGCAGCCCCTTCGAAGGAAAGTATCTCCAAATTCCCCTGTTTCTAGTGAGCCACATTACACAGGGCTTCTGCGCACAAGTGACAACATAATCAGAGAAGGGAAAATGAGGTGGAGTTGGAGTTATGCTTATACATTTTACAGTTTTATTACAATAACAAGCTTCAGAAGCAACTAAGGAGTTATTAATTCTAACATTGAAACTTCCATGTTACAGACTTAATAAAGAAATGTGGCGAAGGGCTGCAGAGTGGTATTTTGGTTTTGTCATCAACCAAGAAAATGGAAAAGAAGAAAAATACTGAAAGCTGCTAGATGCAGCAACCACCACCCTGGAAGGGAACTGGAAGGGGCCATGTATCAAGCTGGGGTTCCTTCAGTCAAGTGTGACAGAAAACCCAAACTAAGGGCCAGGCATGGTGGCTCATGCCTGCAATCCCCGCACTTTTGGAAGGCTGAGGCGGGAGGATTGCTTGAGCCCAGGAGTTAGAGACCAGCCCTGACAACATAGATTTTGTCTCTACAAAAAATGAAAAGAATTAGCTATGTGGAGTGGCATGCACCTGTGGTCCCAGCTACTGAGGAGGCTGAGGCAGGAGGATTGCTTGAGGCAGAAGGTCAAGGCTACAGTGTGAGCTGTGGTCGTGCCACTGCATTTCTGCCTGGGTCACAGAGCAATACCCTGCCCCACGCCAAATAGTCTTATTCAAGATAGATGTGTTTTCTTTCTTTCTATAAATGGAGCCCCCAGGGTAGACAGTATACTTGGGTACTGTAGGTCCACAATGGTCGGGGATCCATATCTCTCTTTCAGCCATCCACTGTCTGTTATCTGATGTCCCACGGTCCAGGAAGGCTTTCTGGACTGCAGCCAATGTAGCAGCATTTCATCCACCAGGAAGAAGGGAGACAGAAAAAAGCTGCAGAGATGAACTCACTGTCTTTCAAGGGGCCCCCTAAAAGCTGCCACCTACACTGCCACTTTATAAGGAGGACAGAAAATATCATTTTAAATCTGGGTCAACCTATACCTAGCTCAAAATCAGAGTCTGCATAACGAAGAAACACAGGAAAAACTGATAAGGATAGATCAAACATGAGAATTAGAAAAAAAAAAACACCTGATTTCTGCCTGGATTTCAGTATATACCACAAACATTAACATTAACACATTAATATTTAACAAGTCATGACTCCCCTTTCCAAAATTGCATTAAATTATTTCTTAACACATGCACTTGAAACTTCTTTTTCCTAAAATCTTTTTCTGGTAAAATTGGCATGTATCTTATGTTCATTCATTTAATATTTGGATACACATGATAAAAATCTCATTGATTGACTACTTCAAACCTATGAAGCAGGCAATATTATTCTCATGGTTCAGGAGGGTTTGTAAGTTTAGGCTCAACCAGGATTGAAATCCAGATGCATCTGGATTCAGAACAGTGAACGCTTTCTGAAAATGTACCAGAACTGTTGGACTTCAGGAAAAAAATTAGCCTTGGTGTGGGAAACTCTTCCCAGTTTGTCCCATGTGAGAGCATTGTTTGGTGGTAGAAAGAGGCATTTCAAAGCTGAGGAAGACGTGGTACTGCAATATCAATATAAAGAGAAATTGCAGCAGAGTACCGACCGGTCTGTCTTGGTCAGACCATTCTATGTGACTATAAAGGGGCAGTATCTTTGGCTCCTGGGTCCTTTAAGTGGCATTTTGCTGCTTCTACAACAACAACATAGTTGGTCCCAGCTGGATTTGTGTTGCAGCCTGGTAGGCAGCCAGTGTAAACAATCCGAACTGAATTTCCTCGCTTGCAAGTACTATGGCAGATCCCCGAATGCAGAGCAGATGTGAGAAATAAACTCTTGAACCATTTCTATCTATTGTAGATTGAAAGGGGAAAAAATCCCCCAGTAGAAAAATAGCTTGGTTTGGTATTAGAATAACATATTTTTTAAAAGATGCCACATGAAGAAATCTGAACAGAACAACATGGTGGCATCAGGGAAAGTTGGTTAATAAAGTGTTGGAATCCAAATGTTTCCTAGAAACAGGTGTTATCCTTTATCAGCATTAGAATTTAATTGGTTGTTCAAATGTTGAAGTCTTAAACTCAGGGAATGCCGACTAGCATTTTGCTCCAGATTCCACAAAAAGTAGATTTGAGTATTGTCATGGCAGAAATGTATATATGCTTCCTAAGGCCAGAGGTTTACCCACAGGTCCTTCTCTCTATGGCCCAGCCACATAAGGGAAATTTTGAATGAAGCACATCTATATTTCTGTATTGGCTTTGATACAATTTGATGGGCCATCTGCTCCCAGACAGCGAGGTCCCCTGGAGCTGTCGCTAAACATCTGAATAACTCTCTGGTCCACAGCCAGCTGTGTTCACAGTCAGAGGCTTCGAAACAAGTCCCAGGCCTGAGCTGAAAACAGTGGTATGGTGTACAAGATACAGATTTCAAATTTTACCATTTGAACAGAAATATAGTGAAGGTCATTGCTACCTTCTACACCACTAGGAAAAGATGTTGGTTGGGCGTGGGTTCACTGTAACCTCTGCCGCCGAGGTTCAAGCCATCCTTCCACCTCAGCCTCCCAAGTAGCTAGGACTGCAGGCACACACCACCACGCAGGGCTAATTTTTTCCATTGTCGGAAAGTTGGTAAACTGTTAGTGTCCCATTGAAACCCAATTTTACTGTGAGTAAAATTAACCTCTGAATCTCATAAGGTCCTAAAGAAATTATCTGTCCCCAAATCAGTGACTAGTTCTCATTAATGCCTTGGGACTTACTGTTAGGGGCAATCACAAAAGATATAAAATGCATCTGCATATTATGGAGTTTAATTGAGAATGTAAAATACCTTTTGCACGTCAGTTTCCAAACAACTACTCCCAGTGAAGGAATTGTGAGGGATTGCTGCTTATTCTCTGTTCCTTGAGCTGTGATGGAGTGCTGTGGATGACTCTCTAGGCAGGAAGGGTGCTGAGGAGACAAGAGCATTTCTTGACCACAGAACTAGAGAAATAGTACCTTTCCCACTCTCTGCACTGTTGAGTGGGATCTTCAAGGCTGAGATGCATACACATTTATGGGAAAGTTCTTTCTGGATGTACACAAGTGCAAGTGTGACAGTATCATGCTCCATCATTAAAAAACTGTCAGCCAGGCATGGTGGCTCACGCCTGTAATCCCAGCACTTCGGGACGCAAGGCGGGCGGATCACGAGGTCAGAAGATCGAGACCATCCTGGCCAACATGATGAAACCCTGTCTCTACTAAAAATACAAAAATTAGCTGGGTGTGGTGGTGCATGCCTGTAATCCCAGCTACTGGGTAGACTGAGGCAGCAGAATCACTTGAACCTGGGAGGCAGAGGTTGCAGTGAGCCAAGATCACCGCACTCCAGCCTGGTGACAGAGCAAGACTCCATCTCAAAAAACAAAAACAAAAACAAAAAATTGTCAGCCTCATTCTTTCCTTATTTTGTGTTTTTTATTTATTGATTTATTTATTCTTTCATTCAGCACATTTTTGAATGCCTTCTTTCTTTTTGTTTTGAAATAAGGCCTGGCTCTATCAATCACTCAAGCTGGAGTACACTGGTACAATCTTGGTTCACTACAACCTCTGCCCCCTGGGACTCCAGCCATCCTCCCACCTCAGCCTCCCAAGTAGCTGGGACTACAGGTGCCCATCACCATGCTTGGCTAATTTTTATATTTTTTTTGTAGAGACGGGATTTCACCATGTTGGCTAGACTGGTCTCGAACTCCTGGGCTCAAGCGGTGCTCCTACCTTGACCTCCCAGAGTGCTGAGATTACAGGCATGAGCCACTGCACCCGCCTATTTTCGAGTGCTTTCTATGAACAGCTACTGTGCTAGTCACTAGAATGATGAGCAGAGAGAGAAGTTCTCGGCACTGCTGCTTACAGTCTAAGTCGGGGAGAGAGACATCAGTCTGAGGGTCCCAGGAACAGAGGTACAATTGTGAGCTTCAGAAGAGCAGTTCAAGGTCACAGAGAGCCAGTAACAGAGCACTTGACTGAGGGTGGTCAACAGAGGGTTCCATGAGAAAGGTATTTTGAGCTGAGAGCTGAAGGAAGCATGGGAAGAAGAGAGAAGGAAGGGAGTTGAAACGTTATATCAGGCAGACAGAACAGTTTGTGCAAAACCCCTGTGATGTGGGGTATATGGTGGGAAGAGGACACAGGTGTTCAAGAAATGAAAGAAAGCCACTGCAGGTGGAGAACAGGGGCCTGGGGAAGAGTCACCTTTCCGTGTCCCTGCCCTTCCCACCTCCTGCAGTCTTGTCATCTTCAGGTTTGCAGATAAATCCAAATGAACAGTAGGAAGCCGGAACCTACCTGCTGACCAGGATTTCCCTTCCTATTTTTAGGTATATCTCACTTTTTTTGCATCTTGTTTTAAAGAGTGCCAGCTATCCGACTATTGGTCTATTCCCAAAGGTCACAATCCGTTTTTATATCAACAAGACACCTGCGGTCATATGTTTATCACAGCGCCATTCACAATAGCAAAGATACGGAATTCATGTAAGAGTCTATCAACAGAGGGTTGGATAAAGAGGCCAGAAGAAAAGAATGAAATTGTGTCTTTTGCAGCAGCATGGATGGAACTGGAGGCTATTATTCTAACTGAAATAACTCAAACAGAAAGCCAAATACTACGTGTTCTCACTTATAAGTGGGAGCTAAATAATGGGTTAACACATGGACTTGGAGCTGAATAGTAGACATTGGAGATTAAGAAACGGTTGGGGGTGAGGGTTGAAAAATGATGTATTGGGTACAATGTCCACTATTCCTGCAATGGCCACACAAAAAGCTCAGAATTCACCACTATGTAATATATGAAATGAGAAATCTGCACTCAACTGGGTGTGGTGGTTTATGCCTGTAATCCCAGCACTTTGGGAGGCCGAGGTGGGAGGCTCATGAGGTCAGGAATTGGAGACCAGCCTGGCCAACATGGCAAAACCCCATCTCTACTAAGAATACAAAAATTAGTCGGTCGTGGTGGCAGGCATTTGTAATCCCAGCTACTCTGGAGGCTGAGGCAGGAGAATAGGTTGAACCTGGGAGGCGGAGGTTGCAGGGAGTCGACACCACGCCATTGCACTCCAGCTTGGGCAACAGAGGAAGACACTCTGTCTAAAAAAAAAAAGAAAGAACTCTGCACTCACACCCCCATAATATAAATAAATAGATTAGATAGATAGATGACAGATAGATAGATAGATAGATAGATAGATAGATAGATAGATAGAGAATCCTAGGAGGCTCATAATTAAATCCACTTTTCATGACCGAATTATCCTGACCCTACCTTTAACCTTCATCTACCTGCCTCTTACATCTCCCGCTATGATTAATATGAGCGATTAATCACATTTAATTCTTTTAGCTGTTTCTTTGGGTTTTTTATTCCCACATTTCTAAGTATGCTTATACTGCTAATCATTCATCCCCAAATTTTCAACCATTTGTGTCCTGTTTTTGTGGATGGAAGCTCAGCCTGTCTCTCATACCTCACTTGCCTAGCACACCAATGTGGTTATAGTCACCACTGTTGACATCAGCATAAACTTTGTGAATATTGTTCACTGCGGAGCCGACTGCATCCTGTGATCATGCATTTTTCTTGCAGGGCTTGGCTTTCTTTGAATTAATCCTTTGCTTTGTTTCTTTATTTGCTTTACTCTATGTATGCAGTCCTCATATTTCTCCATCTGAAAAACAATTCCTGCATTGAGAGCACATTCCCCGCCACCAGCATTTTGAAAAGAACAGTGAGTGAAGGGCATAGCTCACTCGTAGACTTTTCATAATCTTTCTGCTTTTAGAATGGTGCCACCCTGCCCCTCTACCATGTCTACCATGTCTGGCCTCTAGAGCCTCTCTAGGTGAATATATTCAGAGATGAAATCTGCACCGTCTGGCTCTGGGGCAGGGTGTTTGGGGAAGCATTTTGAGGGTTTTAGTTGCAGAGTGATTTCCTCTATTCTGCTAAGTTGGTTATCAGCCTTCCATTGTCTTCCAGCTTCCAAAAGTGAGTTAGCCTTGCTTATCTGCTAATGGGTGTTCTCCTGTTCTCTTTGTCCCTGTGGGCTTCTGCCTATTTTATTCTATTTCCTTTATTTTAGTGGCATTTCAAGGGAGGACAGGGCTGGACCGCCATGTTACCTGGCAGTCCCCTGCGATTTCAGGGTCAGCTGTTCTCTCAGCCCAGAGGCCAGGCCCTGAGTCAGGCCTGAGACTAGTGGGGACCATCCAGGGACGTGGAGGGTAGCTTTTGTGTTAACCACTGGTTCCCTTGAACTTTCTTCCTGCCTGCTTTCTGCTTTGCAGCGTTGTGCTATGCACCAAACCCTGGAGGTGTTTCAGGGAGGCTCACAGGGGAGGCTCTTGCCCAGATGCGGTTTCATGGGTTTGTGTGCTCTGTGGAGCTTGAATAGGAATGACACTGACTCATAAGAAACATACTTTTTATTACTCTTTAAGTAAAACTTTCGAGAATAAAATTCCCCCTTCCCTTACCTCTCTTTCTCTCTATTTCTATAAGAATTTTATTGGATCTGGGCATCTGGATAATAGGTGTTCATTGAAAACCTCAAAATAACAGGGTCTGTCCTCCTTTCTCCTGGGAAGGCCCCATGTGAATTCTGCAGCCCATCTTCTAGGGTCCCGGCCCCTCAATGCCTGCCTGATGAAGACCTTGGAGGAGGGATGGTGGAGAAGGGTCCTGAGAAACAGGCAGGCTTTGGCATTCCAAAATGAATGGACGTGAAAAGAGAACATTTTGGAAACACCTATTTAGAACAGGTCAATGAGTGAAGAAATGAAATGAAATGTAAATGGGAGCTCACTTGACCTCTTTGCCTGGTGTGAAGCCTCACCAACCTAGGGAAATTCACATTCTTCCTGCTTCCTCAGCCTCGGCATTGGAGATGGTGAATAATATAGTGGAATCCATCTTTGCAGAGGCTGTACTCCTGGCTTAGGGTCGGCCGTGCCACTGGCAGCTGGGAGTGAATCTCTGCAGCCACTGAAAATAGGGATTTGTAATGGAAATGCTGACAGACCCTTAACCACGGCAGCACTAGCAAGAGCTGCGATAATACAGTAAATAAGGTGAATGGGCTCGGCTTATCTCATTTCACAGCTGAGCTGTGTATTGCCAGATAAATCAAATCAGGGTAAACGGCTTCATCTAATAAACTGGGTCAACATATAATGTATTTGTTCAGGTTCGCACTTTCATTGATTCTCATTTGATTTAAGAAGAGATATTTCAGCTCATGTTTGAACATTTTTAGTATTCATCCTTCCTTCTGGTAAGGAGAGACTGAGAGGCAGGGACACACAGCTGGGATTTTTTTTTTCTTTTAAATAAATTAAGTTTTCTGATTCCTGTAAGTTCTTCTGCTTTTCATCTTTATGCATCAATGTGGGGGAGGGGGTGGCAGGACCGCTTGGGGAGAAAACCAAGAAGAAGCAGGAGAAAGCACTCCGTCTCTCCATCTGCATTTCCCAATAACGTTTTAGTGATGTTTGCTAATGTATCATTCATTAACCATCAGCCACTATAAAAAACATAATCTATCTCGCAAAGTGGACATTATTATCGCATTAAATCATTTCACAATATACCTGAACGGTTCCACATGAGAGGCCTGGTCTGGCCAAGCTCAGACGCCTCCGGGGCAATTCTTCAGCAGTAATGAGATACGAGGTCTCTCTGTGATGAATACGATATTACTCGTGTCAGTGGTTGCGGACTGCACCCAGAATATTTCTTCTTCCAGGTTTTTTTTTTTTTTCCATAGCAGAGGAACTCAGGCAAAGCACTATTAACCCAGTAAATGAAGCTCTAAAGATCACAGAGTGTGTCCATTAGGAGACAAGATGGTGACTAATCCAATTTTTCTTGCAGGAAGGGAAGACGATGCTTTGGTAACATCTGGGGACTGCAGGCCCTGCATTGCAGATGAGGCCCTGCGTTCGGGTCCTCTCCATTCCTTTCCTTTCTATCTCTTCTTTCTCTGCCTTTGTCTAAGGACAATTATTACATTGTCTCCTCCTCTCCCTCAAGCCTCTCTTGCTGAAAACCTCCTTGAAGGCGATTAAAATAATGTCCATGGCTGGAGGAAGAAATGGAAAACGGTAATGGGTGAAGGGAGGGAGAAAGAGCCGAAAGGTAAGGGTTCCCACTTAACACGGCCAGGACTGTTTCCTGAAGCTTCAGGTCTGTGTTGTAGACACACTGGAGTCTGCAAAAGGGTGAGATGGGAGGTGGAGGGACCATTTGCTTTCTGTTTCTGTTAAAATCACGTCAAACAGTCCTGCTTTTTGGGAAATAATCCGTGTTTTTTTTCTCTCAAAGGAGTCTTCACTTGTTTCTTTTACTTCTCGGAAAACTGCAGGTATTTGTTTAAAACGATGCATAAATACAAGATTCCAGATGTCCCCTAACCTAGACAGCCATAGGCTAGAATGGGAGGAATATCTTGAAGAGTAAAATAAAAATATAAACAGAGTGGTGATTTTTTACCCTTGCCTTGTTCTAAATCTCTCTCTCCTTCCTTTTCTTCAACAAATACTTATGTGTCCACTTATTGAGGTACCTTGTGCAGGCCACTTATGGTTCACGGTGTCATTACTTCAGCAGAAAATACAAAACAAATAAATAAAAGGCCACTAACATAAGAGCCACAAAGGAGCTGCCAGGATGCCCCAGTTAAAATCGGGTGTACAGGCTGGCAACTGTGTCACATGTAACTAAATGTGATGTGTGATTTTTTTTTTAAATGACAACCCTACATCATTCCTTCCCAAGAGAACCTCAAAAATATATTCCCCCGAAGAGTAGCCTAGAGAGTCAGAAAATAGATCCTCTTTCCCCACAGGTTTGTTTCCTGCAGTTAATCAATTCAGAAGGATTAGTTTAATTTTCCACACTTAAAAATGCAGGTTGAAACACCCCCTTTGAAAGTCAAATTTATAATACTTCACATTACTCTGGTATATTAGCTCAGGTGATGTGGAAAATGTAATTTAGAAAACATTTTGGCTTACTCATGGTCTTTAGAAAGGGCAGCAGGGTAGGAGTCATGATTTTGTGTCTAAATGGATGTACCCTTAACTTCTGTTCTCATGCTGAAATGACCTTATAGATTATCTTAGTTTCAGTGAAATTTATTTACATTGAATGAATGAATCATTCTCTCTGAACCCACTGGCCCACTTTCCCTTGTCCTTCCTATTTCTCTTCCTTTTTTTTTTTTTTTTCTCCTTTCTCATGTAACAGAAGGACTAGAAACCAGTTGATGGGGGCATTTTGTTGACAATATCCACATGTATACCCTATTAAGAAAATATTTGGGCGGGGCGCAGCGGCTCATGCCTGTAATCCCAGGACTTTGGGGGACTGAGGTGGGTGGATCATCTGAAGTCAGGGGTTCAAAACTAGCCTGGCCAATGTGGTGAAACCCCAATGCTACTAAAAATACAAATAAAATAAATACATAAAAATTAACCAGGCATGGTGGTGGGCACCTATAATCCCAGCTACTCAGGAGACTGAGGTAGGAGAATCACTTGAACCCAGGAGGCAGAGGTTGCAGTGAGCTGAGATTGCACCACTGCACCCCAGACTGGGCAACATAGCAAGATTCTGTCTCAAAAAACAAAAAGAAAGAAAGAAAGAAAATATTTGTTACCACTAAAAAAAAATCTAAGGTCTTTTTATTGATTTGACTTTTCTTCAATTTATAAGGCTCACTTGAGTTTCTGTTTAAATGATCTCATCAATGTAACAAAATCTAGAACTTTAAAAAGTTCTAGATTATTTATTATTATATTTAGCAGAGCATTATTCTGTCCACTGTTGAGAGGGCTATTTCGGAGGGCACCCAAGTCGTGCCTCTGGGGCTGTTAGGCGTCCCCGCTGCCGCCACTGCCTGTGCTCCATGGGGAAGATGCTCGCTTCTGTCTCCCGCGTGCTGTCTGGCGCGTCTCAGAAGCCGAGAAGCAGGGTGCTGGTAGCATCCCGTCATTTTGCAAATGATGTTACATTTGAAATTAAGAACTGTGACCTTCGCCGGCTGGAAGAAGGCCCTCCTATCACAACAGTGCTCACCAGGGAGGATGGGCTCAAATACTACAGGATGATGCAGACCCTGCGCCGGGTGGAGCTAAAAGCAGATCAGCTGCATAAACAGAACATTATTCGTGGTTTCTGGGACTTTTGTGATGGTCAGCAAACTTGCTGTGTGGGCCTGGCGGCCGGCATAAACCCCGCAGACCATGTCATCACAGCCTATCGGGCACACGGCTTTACCTTCACCCGGGGCCTTTCCGTCCCAGAAATTCTCGCAGAGCTGACAGGACCAAAAGGAGGTTGCGCTAAAGGGAAAGGAGGATCGATGCTCGTGGTCGCTAAGAACTTCTATGGGGACAATGGCGTCGTAGGAGCGCAGGGGCCCCTGGGCGCTGGGACTGCTCTAACCTCTAAGTATAATGGAAAAGATGAGGTCTGCCTGACCTTCTATAGCGATGGCGCTGCTAATCAGGGCCAGATATTCGAAGCTTACAACGTGGCAGCTTTCTGGAAATTACCTTGTATTTTCATCTGTAAGAATAACCGCTATGGAATGGGAACGTCTGTTGAGAGAGCAGCAGCCAGCACTGATTACTAGGAGAGAGGCGATTTCGTCCCTGTGCTGACAGTGGATGCAACGGTATCCTGTGCGTCCGAGAGGCGACAAGGTTTGCCGCTGCCTGTTGTAGATCTGGGAAGGGGGCCATCCTGAAGGGGCTGCAGACTTAGCATTACCACGGACACTGCGTGAGTGATCCTGGAGTCAGTTACCATACACGAGAAGACATTCAGGAAGTAAGAAGTAAGAGTGACTGTATTATGCTTCTCAAGGACAGGATGGTGAACAGCAATCTTGCCAGTGTAGAAGAATTAAAGGAAATTGATGTGGAGGTGAGGAGGGAAAGTGAGGATGCTGCCCAGTTTGCCACAGCCTATCCAGAGTCGCCTTTGGAGGAGCTGGGCTACCACATCTACTCCAGCGACCCGCCTTTCTAAGTTCGTGGTGCCGATCAGTGGATCAAGCTTAAGTCAGTCAGTTAAGGGGAGAAGGTGAGTTTATACCTTCAGGGGCTACTAGACAATGTTCAGTGTTCTCAACTTGGTTAAGGAGGAAGAAAACCCAGTCCATGAAATTCTTGTGAATTTCCATTAAGAGGAAGTGTGTAGATTGAGCAGGGAGTAATTGCATGCAGTTTGTACATTGTTGCATTAAAAGATGTTATTGAGTGCTAAAAAAAAAGGGGGGGGGATTTTTCATTATTTTATATAGTATTACTAAAAAAAGTTTTTATGACCCCCAAAATTTTAGCAGTTTTCATAATTAAAAAAAAAAAACAGTCTTCTCTTTCTTCTTGAAACTTTTGTTCCAATGTGGTTATTCCCTCTGGACTACTCAATAATAATTTTTTCCCATTTATTTGTCCAGAAAATGTTTATTGATACTGCTAAGAGTATTTCTAGCTCTTAGTATTTGCTGTAATTGCTATGGCTCTCACCAAACTGCTGAGCGCTGAGGTGCTAATAAAATGTGTTGAATTGAATGAGTTGTAATTGTTTTCCAGTTGGTATCCAGGTTCTACCTTCACCTGGTTCAGGAATGTTTTAGATAGAGCAGCAGCTGAAGGCACTTATTTATTTATTTATTTAGAGATGGATTTCGCTGGGACACCCGGCTGGAGTGCCATGGCGTGATCTCAGCTCACTGCAACCTCCCCCTCCTGGGTTCAAGTGATTCTCCTGCCTGAGCCCCCCAAGTAGCTGAGACTACAGGCATGTGCCCCACACCCAGCTAATTTTTGTATTTTTGGTAGAGATGGATTTCACCATATTGGCCAGTCTAGTCTTGAACTCCTGGCCTCAGGTGATCTGCCCACCTCAGCCTCCCAAGGTGCTGGGATTACAGCTGTGAGCCACTGTACCCAGCCAAGGCACTTTTATTTAAACATTTCTGACTGCTGTTCATGGCTTTCCATAATCTGCCAGAAGCTATATGATGCTGCATATCCCAAGTAAGACGGTTGTTCCACACCGAAATACAGCTCATTCATTGTTATCGCTGCTGTCTCCACGCTGTGCGGAAGCTGCGCCTGCTGCCTGAAACTGGCCGCACTGGAGCTGCTCCTGTTCAAATCTTTACTCACTTACTCAAGGCCCCATGCAAGCCCTTCTCTGGCCTTTTCAGAATTCCTCTTTGATAACTGCAGTCCACGTTGACTTTTCTTTTTCACGTTCACCTGTGTTTTTAAAAACTTTTCTTGTACATAAGGATACTTAACACAAGATCCACCCTCTTAATTTTTAAGTGTCTAATACAGTATTAACTGTGGGTAGGATGCTGTGCAGCAGGTCTCTGGAGCTTACTCATCCTGCTTGACTGAAACTTAAGCACTTTGATTAGCAGCCACCTGTTTCCTCCTTCTCCCGCCACCTGACTGAAATCACGCAGTGCTTGTCCCTCTGCAGCTGGATCATTTATTTTAGCATAGCAGCCTCAATGTCACTAGTCATCAGGGAAATGCAAATCAAAACCACCGTGAGCTATCACCACACACCTGTCAGAATGGCTATTATGAAAAAAAATAAAAATAAAAACACCTGAAACAAAAGACAAGTATTGGCCAGATTGTGGAGAAACTGGAATCGTGTACACAGTTGGTGAAAATGCAAAATGATTCAGCCGCTGTGGAAAACAATACAAAGGATCGTTGAAAAATGGAAACTAGAACTGCCATATGACCCAGCAATCCCACTTCTGGGTATTTATCTAAAAGAATTGAAATCAGAATCTCACAGGGATATCAGCCCTCCCAGGTTCACTGCGGCACTATTCACAATAGCCAACATGTGGGAAGAACTGAAATACCTGCTGGCAGGTGAATGGATAAAGAATATGTGCTATATCTATACAATGAAACATTTTTCAGTCTTAAAAAGGAAATTCTGCCGTGTGTGACAACATGGATAAACTGGAGGACATTATGCTCCAGTGAAATAGGTAAGTATTGCTAGTCCTTCTTCCACGTAAGTAAGCTAAAGCTCAGAGATGTCATTATCTGCCCAAAGTTTTAGAGCTAATATAAGGAAGTTGGAATTCAAACCCATCTGAAACGTTGTCGCCATACACAAGGTCATCTAGGTTTTTGTTGATTCATTTGAATTTTCTACATGGTCAATCATTTCATCTTCAAACAAAGATAGTTTTATTTCTTCCTTCCAAATCAGTATACCTTTTGTTCCATTTTCTTATTTCCAAATCGGTATACCTTTTATTCCATTTTCTTGTTTCATTTCATTAGCTAGAACTTCCAGTACTGTGTTGAATGGGAGTGGTGAGAGTGGGTATACTTGTCTCATTCCTGACCTTAGTGAGAAAACTTCTAATTTTTCCCCATTAAGTATGATGTTTGCTGTTGGAGTTTCATAGATTTATTTTTTATCAAAGTGAGGAAGTCCCCCTCTATTTCTAGTTTGCTAGGAATTTTATTACAAATGAGTGTTAGGCTTAGTCAAATGGTTTCTCTGCATTGATTCATATAATCACATGGTTTTTCTTCTTTAGCTTGTTGATGTGATGGGTTATATGAACTGATTTTTAAATGTTGAACCAGCCTCGCACACCTAGGGCAAATCCTGCATGGTCATGGTGATCTATTTTCTTTTTAATTTTCTCTCCTCTACTTAGGA
Organism: Sapajus apella; assembly: GCF_009761245.1. Taxonomy (NCBI): domain Eukaryota; kingdom Metazoa; phylum Chordata; class Mammalia; order Primates; family Cebidae; genus Sapajus; species Sapajus apella. The sequence continues at coordinate 3,179,208 of NW_022437010.1, read as the reverse complement.
TAGAATTTTTGCTGCTAAGGGGTGTGTGTGTGTGTGTGTGTGTGTGTGTGTATGTGTGTGCATGCAAGGGAGTTCCATGCCTTAACCCCAACATGGTGGTATCACTCTATTCCAGGTGAACTTGAGTACTCAGTACTATTGTCACTAGCATATACTATAGCTCAGTGAGCATTACTTTTACTCTGGAGTGCCTTTGAGGACTTCACAGGAGCAATAAGAATGCTTTGGACAATAAATAAAATATTGTATGACAACTGAGGGTTACTTCCTTAGTGACTTCCAACTTTCCTCCTCTCTGTTCTGTTTAATTGTTTGCTGCCCTCCCTTCATGTGACCCAGCTCCTGACCAGTTGAACCAATCGGAATGGTCCTGATTCCCACGCCGTCCACTCATGTAGGGGTGGAAGTGTGACCCAGCTCAGCATGGTGAAATGTGTGAGGGCGGTTCCACTCAACTACTATCTGTGCACTTGGGAAAGGATTTTTTGGTTTTTAGAAGAAGCAAAAGAGAAAGATGCTTTATTCTGGAGTGTCATTTCTGGATGTGATGTCTACCACTGTATGGCCACTAGGCAGCCATAAGGAGCTGGGTTACCACAATGCCGGTACACCCAACCTGGCGGCGTTTAGAGGCTGAAGCAACTCAGGTCCTCGGGGGCGCCATGGAATTGCCGAATTTACTAACCTTGAAGCTGCCTTAACTCTTTGTTTTAATTTTTTAGAGCAGAAACCCGAGGATCCCTGCAATGTCAGCTAGGTACTTGCATTTATTTTGATAAATTTCTTTGAGTGTGGCCCAAGAACAGCTTGTGTGAGAATACTTCAGAATGCCTGCTAAAAAGCGGGCTCCTCTTCATATCTTCCTTATTATAGGAGGGAATATCCATGGTGGGCCTCAGAATCACCATCTTAACAATTTCTCTATTTATTATTCTGTTCACTCAAGATTCAGAATCCGTATTTTCAGGAAAACAAATAGCTCTTGCAGGGGACTCAGTTCGTCACCCTCATAGAGAACAGCCTTGCAATGTATTATATTTTCTGATGTTGATGCCTAACTCTTACAGGGCAGCTCACCATCCTGATAACACCACCCTAAGGAGACATGAACCCAAAGTCCAGAAATGTGAAAGCGAGATTAGAAGTGAGAAAAAGATCAGAAATATTTACTAGGATAATCGGAAGAAGAAATGTTGAAACTGAACAGGATAAAAATATTTCAGTGAGCCAATGGGTCTCCTCTAACACGTATTCAGAAGACAGATGGTAAAGTGGGAAGCTAATCCGTTAAGAAATAATTATAATAGGTTATTGGAGACTAGGGAAAAGGAAGTAAAAGATTTATTAAATAGCTTGCACTCCAACTATGCAGAAAGGTGGCCAATCATGAATTATATGTGCATGTAAGTGTGTATTAGTCAGAGGGAGCAAGCCTTGGAAAAGGCAGCAGAGCTTAAAGACTGCCTGTAGAACAGATGAATGCATCAAATGGTCCTCTTAGGAGCTGGAAGAGTGATGCCCTTCCTTTCAGAATCTCGCTGGCCATCAAGTACAGTTTGACGCCTATGTTGTTTAATGACAGTTGTAGAAATAATGCTCTGTAATGTCTGATAATTGAAACACTTCTTTTCTGGCAAAGACTATTTAGATTTGTATTTGTTGAAAGCTACAAATACTCGTGCTTGCACACACACACACATACACACACACACATCTCTCTAGAATAAACTATTTAAACACCTTTACATCCTTTTCCCAAGCCTTCAATAACTTCCAATTACTGAAGCCATAAATGCCCTATTTTACAAAATAATACTCTTGTGGCCTGCACATTTGCCTCACTTACTACCTGGGAAAGGCTAAGTCTCTTGTTAGAATAGTAATTTAGGTTATATTTAGTTTGGAACTTCATTCCTATGTCCCTGGAGAGCAGTTATTGGTGTTTTCATTCACCTCATGGGTGGGTCTTTTCTCTTAAATATTGAAGGTTGCAGGGCTGGTCTCTAGTGCACTGTTAGGGAGAGAATTCTTGAAATTTCACACAGGAACCATTCACCGTCTTTCTGCTATCAAATATATGGATATGCCTACATCTTCCTCAACCATGTCCTACTCACTTTTTAAAATAAAAATTTGATCTGTTCTTTAAATCTAGTATTTTCTTGGGTGCTTAGGATTCAATTCGCTTCTATTTTCCAGGAATTTGTTAGAGCCCCTTCTCTCTATTTTGTATTTGACTTCTCCTTTCAATTTTGCCTTTTAATTTATTTTAATGTATTTATTTTTTGAGACAGAATATCACTCTGTTGCCCAGGCTGGAGTGCAATGGTGTGATCTCAGCTCCTTGCAACTTCTGCCTCCCTGGTTCAAGCAATTCTCCTACTGCAGCCTCCCAAGTAGCTGGGATTACAGACACCCACCATCATGCTTGGCTAATTTTTCTATTTTTATAGACACGGGGTTTCACCATGTTGGCTAGGCTGGTCTTGAACTCCTGACCTCAGGTGACCCACCCACCTTGGCCTCCCAAAGTGCTGGGATTACAGGCTTTGTTGAGCCACCATGCCTGGCCTCAATTTTTCTTTTTTAAAATAGACTTTAATTTTTAGAGCAGTTTTAGGGTCACAGAAAATTTGAGAGGAAACCACAGAGAGTTTTCATGTACCCTATTCCCCCACAACTGCACAGCATCCCCCATGATCATCATCCTCTACCAGAATGGTACATTTGTTACAACTGATGACCTGACATTGACACATCATGATCACCCAAAGTCCATAGTTTACAGTAAGGTCCACTGTTGGTGTTGGACATTCCATGGATTTGGACAAATGTATAGTTACATGTATCCACCACTATAATATTGTACAGAGTAGTTTCACTGCCCCCAAAATCTTCTGTGCTCTACATATTCATCCCTCCCTTCCCCAACCTTGGAGATCCCCGATCTTTTTACTGTCTCCACAGTTTTTCCTTTTCCAGAATATCCTATAGTTAGAATCATACAATAGCCTTTACAGATTGGTTTCTTTCACTTACTAGTAGGCATTTAAGTTTCCTCCAAGCCTTTTCATGGCTTAATAGAGCATTTCTTTTTAGCGATGAATAACATTTCATTGTCTGGATAGATTACGGTTTATCTGTTCCCCTACTGACGGACATCATGGCTGCTTTCAAGTTTTGGTAATTGTGAATAACGTTGCTATAAACATTTGTATATAGATTTCTGTGTGTACAAAAGGTTTAACCCATTTGGGTAAATGCCAATGAGTACTGGATTGTATAGTAAGATTATATTTAGTTTTGTGTCAAACTGCCAGTGTTCCCAAAGGATTGTGCCACTTTGTATTCCCGTCAGGAATGAATGAGAGTTCCTCTTGCCCCACCCCCTTGCCCATGTTTGGTGTTGTCAGTGTTCTGGATTTTGGCCATGCTCATGGGTGTGTAGTGGGATCTCAGTGTTGTTTTAATTTGCACTCTCTAATGACGTGATGTGGAGCATCTCTTCATATGCTTGTATTTATCTGTGTATCTTCTCTGGTGAGGTATCTGTTCAGATCTTTAACCTACTTTTTAATTGGGCTATTTATGTATTTTCTTATTGTTGAGTTTTAAGAGTACTTCGTCTAATTTTAGCAAACAATCCTTTATCATATATGCCTTCTGCAAATATTTTCTCCAAGTCTGTGGCTTGTCTCTTATTCTCTTGACAGTGTCTCTTGCAGATAACTTTTTAATTTTAATAAAGTCCAGTTTATCAATTCTTTCTTTCATGGATTGTGCACCTGGGATTGTATCTAAAATGTCATTGTCTTACTGAAGGTCATCTAAATTTTCTCCTATGTTAGCTTCTAGAAGTTTTACACTTTTGCATTTTACACTGAAGTTATGATACATTGTGAGTAAATTTTTGTGAAAGGTCTAAGGTCTGTGTCTAGATTTTTTTTTTTTTTTGGTATGTGGCTGTTGAGAGTTTTTCTAGTGACATTTGTTGAAAAGACTTTGTTTTCTTGTCTTTGCTCCTTTGTCAAAGATCCACTGACTATCTATCCATCTATCTATCTATCTATCTATCTATCTATCTATCTATCCTATTCTGTCTATGTCTATATGGATCTATTTTGGGCTTCAGGTTATATTCCATGGATCTATTTGTCTAGGCTCATGCCGATGTCTTGATTACTACAGCCTTATGGAAAGCCTTGAAGTCAGGCAGTGTCAGTTTCATGACTATTCTTCAATATCATGTTGGCTATTCTGGGTCTTGTGCCTCTTCATTATAAATTTTAGAATTAGTTTGTTAATTCTTCTGTCCATTTTTATTGTTCTCTTTCATATTTAAAATCTGCTTAAGATTGTTCATTCAAAAACTAGACTAGGCATACAACAATAAACTCCCAAATAGCCCTCTCAACCTTGTCTCCAATGTCTGCTCTCTCTCCTTTCTCATCAGGTTTTACCCTCATCAATTTCATCAAAACAGCTCTTGAGGATTTCATTAGTGCCTCAGTTTTTTAATGTATAAATTGAGAGTTTCAAGTTCTGATTCTAAAATGCTAGATGCTTCACTTTAAAAATTATTTAAAACTTACCTCAGGCCGCGCACGGTGGCTCAAGCCTGTAATCCCAGCACTTTGGGAGGCCGAGGCGGGTGGATCATGAGGTCAAGAGATTGAGACCATCCTGGTCAACAAGGTGAAACCTCGTCTCTACTAAAAAATACAAAAATTAGCTGGGCATGATGGTGCGTGCCTGTAGTCCCAGCTACTCATGAGGCTGAGGCAGGAGAACTGCTTGAACCCAGGAGGCGGAGGTTGCGGTGAGCCGAGGTCGCGCCATTGCACTCCAGCCTGGGCAACAACAGCGAAACTCCGTCTCAAAAAAAAAAAAAAAACTTACCTGGTTTATTCAGTCCACCTCCCCTCTACCTCTGGCCACTCCTATAATCCAGTGGCCACTTTATCTATGAACTTATATAGCCATGCAGCTATCTACAAGTATTTCTACTTTGGATGTTTTGCTGTCTGGTTATATAAAAATATTGCTCTACATTTTCCAAAGACTATAAAAATATGGAGTCAGTAGTTTGTTCTTTTCAATTTGATGTATTTCCATAACCTTGACACTTAATATATGAAAATGATGTTGACCAAGTGATTTTGTTCTAATGGCTGCATGTATATATAAAAGAATTCCTCAGTAGTCCAACATATTTGGGATTTCAGATAAGCAAGTTACACTTTTGGCCCACTTAATTGCTTTTCCATTAGACATGAAGATTGAGGGCCTGAACTGTCCGACTGAATCAGTTCTCCCTCCAGTTTTGCTTGTGTGGAGCCTCACCTCTGAGCTCCTACTTGGCTAATTCCAGCGAAGTCCCACTGGGAGCATGGCAAGAAGAGAGGAGTGGTGCAAACAGGCTGGAGAGCTTTAGTGCTGCTGGTAACTGCGCCATTACCCAGAAAGTGCAGGTTAATGTGGAGGAAGGGATCAAACTGCGGGAGGCAGCAAAGCAAACCCAACAACACCCATTAGAAAGAACAGTCATGCTGCATTGAGATCAGGAAGAAGGGCTAAGGGTCAAAATGTCAGAGAAACTGCCCTCATTCCCTAATCAAGGAACACATGCTAGAGACAGGAATCAAAGAAACAGCAGTCAAATGAATGCTGAATTAATTCACATGGATTTGGCTCTCACAATGTGCCCTGGCCCAAAGTCACCTGATGGGTCTCTAAATCCTTGCAGGACAAACAACCCATGCTGGTGGGAAGGATGTGATCAAGTGGTAGCAAATAGGAGGCATGCTGCACTGTTCCTAGTAAGTTCTGGGTCAGCTGTACGTAAACTTGGCATATGCAAATAACTCCATTATGAAGTAGTATATTAAGTGAGATCAGAAAGCCACAGAGAGAATTATGAGCTAATTCAGAGAAGGAAGAATTCAATGTCTGTTCAAGTGTGAATATATGTGCTGAATCCAGAAAGGCTTTATGAAGACATACTATTTGAAGTCAGCCTTGTAGACTGGAAAACGTTTCTCAAGCCAATAGTGTAGAAGTAAGGCAGAAATAGTAACAGAATATGGAGAGAAGTTAGAAAATGAGAGGGTGCTTAGAGAACATCAATAGTTTAGTTTGGCCAAGGGATGAAACAGGATATGGGGGTAAAAAGAAATAAGACTTTAATGGTAGGTTGAGGACAACTCATGAGGACTCCTAGATGTTACCCATGACTTTTCTTTTCCTTCCTTTCTTCCTTTCCTTCCCTTCCTTCCCTCCCTCCCTCCCTCCCTCCCTTCGTTCCTTCATCTCTCAAGTCCCCATGTTCACCAAAGGGAGCTTCTACATACTTCCTTTTCCATACTCTGACCAATTGCTGTGCCTAGGAGCATGGTGCACCTCTAGAAATGGGTCCTAACCCATGTAGGCTGGATCCTGGAATTCTGCACAGTTCTCAAGAGGGCTCTCACCCCTTCTCCCCAGACAGGGTCTTACCACCTGTAGACTAAGTGTTCCCACATCTGTGTAGCTTCTTGGCTGGATTTGCTCCTGCTTTGTGTTGAATTGCTAATTTGGTGTTTTGATATTGATCACGTACAGAATTAGGAATAAAACTATATACCAGGTCTCAGACACTGGACCTACACATGCTGGTAGCCTCTTAGTTCATCAGTGCTCTTGGCCACATTCTACTCTAAAGAGCAGGTCTCTGTTCAGCCTTGGTCTCTTATACTTCCCACCTGTTTGTCAGGCTTAGTTGTCTACTAACTTACTACACATAAGGTTTACTCACATAGGATTTATGTTCCATGAGTAACTAACCATCTATCTTCTATCATTTTTATATAGGAAAAATCATCTTCAAGAACAAACATGGCATACAAGACTGTATCATATAGAGTTTGTTAGAGGCACAAAGCAGAACTTGACTCTGGGGAATTTAAATAGAGGGCACATATCAGAAGAATGTCAGAAGGTCACAACAATAATGAGCAGTCTGGAGAAATAGGATTGGGTGTGGGAAGGGTAAGGTAACACCAGAAGTTTAGGGTCAGCTGAAACCACAAGGCTGGGCTTATGGCAGGAACTTGAGCTCATAGTTGGGTTCCTCCACTGGTATCAGTATGACTTCCATTTCTTTTGCCCCTGTGTTAGTCTCTGAAGATTCAAAATTACAAAAGAGTATTCACCACTTAACTGTCCCCCAGTGTGAAAGACTTGCGTAGTCAGCTTTCACAGTGAGAGGTGAGCATCTGTCATACCAGACCCCTATTAACTCCAGTAGAGATGGCACCAGGTGCAGGAGACAGAAGAAGAGACCTAGAGTCAGCAAAGAAGACCTAAGTGTTTACTGGCCAGAAACTTACCTACAAGGCAGTCCAGCGGCAGCAGGCTGGACAGTATTACAACCGCTTGGGCAAAGCATGCAGTTTATACAGCGTCTTCATTTAGCGCCCTCCCCCTAGCAATCTCCACCAAGCAAATTTCATTTAACCCAAGACAAAGGGTCTCGATCCCCTGTGTGGCCCACATTCTATGATGTGGTCTGGGGGCTCAGGTGTTCCTCATAGACAAGGCATGGATCTCCATGTTGGCCACTCTTGGATCCCTTAGCTTGGAACCCCAAAAACACATTCAGGTGTGGGTGCCACACAGCATAATCTCAGGGTATGCGCAAGTCAAATTACTGCTGTCAGGCGCACCTACCATACAGTATCTACAGTTACTGTCTCCACACAATGGGGAAGAAGTGATTTCATAAACTGAAACAGATATGTTATTAGGAAGGGGAAATGAGTATTGTGTTGACAAAAATATTTATCTTGAAATATCCATTCTCTAGTTTTTTCTATTACTGCTTCAGACCTCATACTTTTCAGGTCTTAAAAAGACATTTTGTGAATAGGTTGACAAAAACAGTCACTAAAAAGTGTTTTCTGACTCTGTCCCCACCTTCCCTACACAAACTCCAAATGCCCACGGTCCTCCCAAATGGCTCTGGGAGGCTCCGATGGTGGTCAACGTGGGTTCTGAAAGCTGGCTTTGTACCCCAGGGACTTCATCTTTGCTTTCCCCCATATTCTAAAGTTCTTTGATGGTGTCTTGGTGAATACTGGCACCAGAAGTGGAAGCTCTGATGTCAACATTATTAATTCTATACCTTAGTGATGGCTGCTGTCACAGCCACCAGTGCTGTGACTATGGCTGTCACCAGTGCTGTCAACCCTATTGTCACCAGTGGTGCCTTTGGTGCCCAGTGACCCACGAAGATGTAGAAAAATGTTCCCTTTATTATTTAATTCCTTTTCCATTGCTTCCCCTCTTCATATGTCTTGTGCCTCTCAGAATCCCTCTTTCTCCTCCAAAAATGGGTCAATCCATTGTCTTTGAAACAAATTTCTGGGCCTTTCAATGCCTTGATTTCATCCCTGAGCATACAAGTATCTGCTTGGGATGCTTACCCAATGGTGGGGCAGTAAAACCAGCTTTAGGAACAGGAGTGGGCAGCTTTCCACAGAGTTGAATTTTAGATCTCCCTGCTCCTATCCCCATCCATTGACCCAAACATGAAGTTTTTGAAAGAGAGAGGAAAGTTTTCATTTCATAAGAAGTTGATATCCTTAAAAGCACATTGCCAAAAATAGACACATTTCCAATGTGGAAGAATTCAAAATAATTTATATGCATATAAATACTCTGATCTCACGAAGGTGGAACATAACTCACTTCTTGTTAAGTGTGAGATTCACAGAGACCTCCTGCTAAAGAGAACAGTATGGAAAGAAGGGAACAAAGAATAACTTCACACTGGACAAACCTGACAAATACTACCTCAGCGAACAAGGTCAACATCAACAGTCACAAATCATGTTGAAATGACGGACCCTTGAAATGATTCAATCAAAATGCCTATTTTCCTCTGTAATCATCCATCCAAACCTCATACTTTCAATCTAATCATGAGAAACACATCAGATAAATTCCAATAAAGGGACATTATAACAATATACCGACCAGCATTCCTCAAAACTGTCAAGGTCATCAAAAACAGGGAAAGTCTGATAAAGTATTACAACCCAGAGTAGCCTGAGAAAATATGATTACTAAATGTACTGTGGAGTCTTTTTTTTTTTTTTAAAGATTGAGTTTCATGCTTGTTGCCTAGGCTGGAGTGCAATAATGGGATCTCAGCTCACCGCAACATCTGCCTCCTGGGTTCAAGTGATTTTCCTGCCTCAGCCTCCTGAGTAGCTGGGATTATAGGCATGCACCACCATGCCCAGCTAATTTTGTATTTTAGTTTCTCCATGTTGGTCAGGCTGGTCTCAAACTCCCTACCTCAGGCGATCTGCCTGCCTCAGCCTCCCAAAGTGATGGGATTATAGGTGTGAGCCACCATGCCTGGCATCGAGTCTTGGATGAAATCTTGGAGTAGAAAATAGACATTAAATAAGAGCTATGGAAATCTGAATAAAGTATAGGCCCTCGTTAGTAATAATGTATCATTATAGGGTTGTTAATTATGACAAATGTACCATGCTAATCTTAAGATGTTAACTGGGCATGGAGTATATGAGAACTCTGCCCTACTGTGATCGCTAATTTTATGTGTCAACTTGGCTGGGCTATGGGTGCCCAGATATTTGGTCAAACATTATTCTGGGTGTTTTCGATGAGATTAACATTTAAATTGATGGACTTGGAGTCAAGCAGATTGTCTTTCATAATGTCGATGGGCCTCCTGCGATCAGTTAAAGGCCTGAAAGACTGGCCTCCCTGAGCAAGAGAAAGTTCTCCAGCATACTGTCTCCAGACTTTACCTGCAATGCCTGTTCTTTATGGTTCCCACAGCAGACTATAATTAGACTTGAAGTGAAATGTCAGTTCTCCTGAATCTCCAGCCTGCCGGCCCACCTTATGGATTTTGGATTTGCCAGCCTCCATAACAGCATAAACCAATTCCCTTTAATACATATCTTTCTATGTGTGTATTCACATCCTATTTGTTCAATTTCTTTGGAGAACTCTGATTAATCCAACTACTTTTACAACTTTTCTGTAAATCTAAATTCATTCTAAAGTAAATAATTTATTTAAAAGGTAAATTTTAAAAAGTGAGTAGCCTTGAGAGAGGCAGCACACTGGGTTAAATGTATTCTGAGCTAAATTTACTCTAAATTCCAGTTTTTTTCTTGGAGCTTCAGTGTAGAAAAGTATCAAAGGGAAAAACAGGAATTAAGGTCTTTTATTGGACCTGTTTTTCCCTTTGATACTCTACTACACTAAAAGTAGAACATGAATCCGATCTTCATAAATCCCTTTCTTATTAATAATTCAGCTTCTCAGACATTCTGATAGATTGTATTCTGAGATAGTAGATACACGCATACTAGAGTCTGAAAAAAGTTCTCCATTGTAAGAGAAGAGTCAGGCCACTTGTCAGGCAGGGGTTTCCAGAGGGAATATGTGACTGCTGTCCCTTGTCCCTGCTCCCTTCCCTTCCTTCTCCTTGATTCCCAGAGGGAGCCCAGAAACCCTTAACTGTTTTCTGTAGTGTTCTAGCTCCCAGTCCAAGAATGGAGGCATGCAGAAGGGGTTGAAGCTGAACTACGTATGAGAAGCTGACCCTGCGTGAAGTATCTGGGTTACTGTTGAGGCTCTGCCCTGAGGATTGCTGTGACTTGGCAGAGCTCACCATGGCCCCTGACACTTCTTCATCTGTGGGAGTCTGTGATGGGGTAAGAGGGCATTCAGTAATAGACAGGTAATTAATGAAGTTAAATAAAAAGTCTGAAGAAGGAATGATTAAGATTCTCATTAACGATTCTTTCATTTAATTTTTTTGTAATGTGCATTAGAATATTTCCAAGTGGAGTTTTTCCAACTGGAAATGCAATAATATGAGATTATTATTATTTTTTTTAAAAGAGGCTAGAAATGAAACAGAGTATTACAGGGATGCTTTAAAGAGTTTCTCTGTTGAGTTCTTCAGCTCACAGTAGAAAAAAATTGAGGACGAAACATGAAATGTGTGAGAATTAAAGGGCTGCAGAAAATAAAAATTTATGAGTTTCTAGGGCAGTCTCTCTTTTACGCACACGCACACTTACACACATTCCAAAAGCAAATACTGATAGGTGTTAGTGTCACCTACTGTGCACATAGAACTGAAAGAAATGTTTATAATTCTGACCTCAGTGACTCCAGTAGGCTAAGTCCTTTAGTGTTTAATGTTGTTTCAGAGTTTGTGCTGTTAAATCAAAAGGTTATCTATAATACATCTGGTGCTATTAATGCAAAAGATCAGGGGTATTCAAAAGACATTTATTCATTATTAATATAGATAATAAAGGATCATTTATGAGGCTTCAGATGAGATTTTTATCATCAAAAGCTTAAAAAGGGAAATTTATTTTTGCTTCGGGACAGACATGAGAGGTATCCATAATGGGAAATGTGACAGTCAACACAAAACTGTCAAATTCACTCTGTTTCTGAAGATGGCTGATACTTTATAGCAACAGATTAAAAAGAAAATAAAATCTTGTGCTTTAAATTTCTATTGACAGCAACTTCATGATTTATTCTAGGTTTGTCCTTTATTGAGATGTCTTGTTGATATTCTCTGCTTCTTTCTATCACATTTGGGGTCTTTGATGGCTTGTGTAAATTGAATGAGGGAGAAATACATCAAATTTGACAAAATATTAGGGACTGTTGGCAAATAAACACAGGACCAAGTTGGCTCCAGAATCTTTACAAACTAAGCAAGAGCTGTGACTCCTCTAGCTTTTATTGAACTTGAGAAGTAATGAAAGAGGGTGACTTGAAAATAAACTATTTTGGAGGAGGTGATATAAGGTTGGGAGATCTGGAAGTGTTCTTAGATGTGGAACATAGTGTGATTGGAATTGCTATTAGCTTATGCTGTTGGAGCTGATCAAAGTGGACCTTAAATGGATTTTTAATGGAGTTGAGATTTTCCGAATTTCTTTGACCTTGAATCTGCAAGTACACACAAATAAACCAATTCCCTAACCAGTTATGGTAGATGACTTATTTGAATTTGAGTTTGGAATTTATAAGTGAAAAATAGAAAATTAAGAATATTCTACTCAGGTATCAGGTACACAGCAAGTGATCAGGATATGTTTGCTGAATAAATGAACATTTGCTCAATAAATGTTTGCTGAATAAATGTGTCTTGTTAGGTCCAGGTGTCACAGTTGAAGTTACCTTGTACCAAAGGACAGTGGGGATATTCCAAAAGCATTTATTTATTAGTAATATACATAATTGAAAACCATGTGTTTGGGATTGCAGAAGAATTACCTTCATTAAAGAATAAAAAACAAAGATTTATGGGCCAAAAACCCCAGGTTAGCCTGATTTTAATATTAGCTAGTAACTTCAGTACTAAAAATGGAATAAAACTCCATAAAATCACAAATTTTTCCCTCCATACCTGCTTCATTAGGGTAAAGGACAATTGGAGATCAAGTCCAATATCCTACTCAATAAAAATGCAGCCCAAACCCAAAGGTCATGGACTCTCTCTAGCTCCGTATCAGAGCATTTGTGCATTGAAAAAACCCCATTAATTTAGCTGTCAAGCACTGAAGATACATATGGATCATTCAAATATATTGTTACGAGATGGACAAGTGCTATGAAGGAGCCTTGGAAGGAGCCTTTGTGTTGGGCATAGGCTTGGCTTTCAACACTCGTTCATCTGTCAAATGTTCCTACATGCGCTGAAGAGGCTGGAAAGGTAAAGGCATATTTTCTAGACATCCTTGCACTGGTGTTTCAAGTGAGATTTAGGTTTTGAAAATCAGGTGCACTTGTGCAAAACTTGGAAGATGCAAAGCTGCTCATCTGTTGTTTGTTCCTGGTGACACCATCATGGTGGCGGTTTGGTTTCTCTGCTGTTCTTAGAGATTTTGGACTTCAGCCACTAGGTGTGTTGGTTTTGAAAGCCAAAGAACCATCATATCCTTGAAAAGGGAAGATTAGAGCAGGCATGCCAAGATTCTGGAATGGGATGGCAGAAAACTGCCATTCTGGAAAAGTGGCAGTTTCCTCCATGTGTTGGTGGGGGCGTGGTTCTGGAACTGGCTAAATTTTTAAAGCCTCAAGTTATTTTTTTTAATTATTATTTTTATTTTTTAAATTGACACATAATAATTGTACACATTTGTGGGGTCCAATGTGGTATTCCAATACATATATGTATAATAATCAAATCATTGTAATTAGCATATCTATTACCTTAAACATTTATTATTTCTTTGTAAGAACATTCAAAATTCTCTTTTCTAGCTATTCGAAAAAAACACCGAATGCTGAACTTATTCTTCCTATCTGTAACGTTGTACCCACTGACTAACATGTCCCCATCTCTCCCTTCTCCCTATTCTCCACCACTGCTGGTAACCACTATTCTACTCTCAACTACTATGAGATCTTTTTATTTTTAGAGTCCACATATGAGTAAGATCATGCAATATTTGTCTTTCTGTGGTTGGCTTATTTCATTTAACGTAATGTCCTCTATACCAATCCATGTTGTTGCAAATGACAGGATTCCATCCTTTTTTATGGTTGAATAGTATTCCATTGTGTATATCCACCACATTTTCTTTATCCATCATCTATTGATGGGCACCTAGATTAATTCCGTGTATTTATTATTGTGAATAGTGCTGCAATAAACAGGAGATTGTAGCTGTACATACTGATTTTATTTCCCTTGGACATATACCCAGAAGTGGGATTGCATGTCTTATGGAAGAGCTATTTTTAACATTTTGAAAACCTCCATACTGTTTTCTCTAATGGCTGTACAAAACTACATTCCTGCCAACAGTGTATATGAGTTCCTATTTCTTCACATCCTTGCCAGCATTCGTTGCTTTTTTGTCTTTTTGATAGTAATCATTCTACCTGGGGTGAAATGATATCTTATTGTGGTTGTGATTTGTCTTTACCTGATGGTTAATGATGTGAGCATTTTTCATATACTTATTTGCCATTTATATGTCTTCTTTGGAGATATATCTGTTTAGGTGTTTTACTCATTTAAAAATCAGATTATTTATTTTTTCTTCTGAGTTCCTTTTAAATTCTACATATTAATTCCTTGTCAGATACATAATTTTCAATTATTTTCTTCCATTCTGTAGGTTGTTGCTTCACTCTGTTGATCATTTTCTTTGTTGTACAGGAGCTTGTTAGTTTGATGTAATTACATTTGTTTACTTTTCATTTTGTTGTTTGTGCTTTTGAGTTCTTGCAAAAAAAAAAAAAAAAATCCTTGCCTAGACCAATGTCATGTTTCCCTGATGTTTTCTTTTAGTAGTTAACATATTTCCAGGTCTTATATTTAAGTCGTTAATCCATTTTGAATTCATTTGTGTACATGGCGACAGATTAGGAGTCTAATTTCATATTTTCACATGTGAATAAAGTATTTGTTGAAGAGACTGTCCTTTTTTCTTTGTGTGTTCTTCTTGGTGCCTTTGTCAAAATTCAGTTAGTTGTAAATGCATAGATTTACTTCTTGGTTCACTATTTTATTCTATTGGTCTACATGCCAATACCATGCTGTTTTGATTACTACAGCTTTATAGAATATTTTGAAATCAGTAGTGTGATGCCTCCAGCTTTGTTCTTTTTCCTCAGGTTGCTTTAGCTACTCAGGGTCTTTTCCAGTTTCATAAACATTTCAGAATTGCTATTTATATTTCTGTAAAATGTCACTGGAATTTTGATAGGGATCATATTGAAACTGTATATCACTTTTGATAGTGTGGACATTTTAACAGTATCAATTCTTTTATGGACATGAAATATCTTTCCATTTATTTGTGTCCTTTTCAATTTTTTTAATTAATGTGTCATAGTTTTCATTATAGAGATCTTTCACTTTTTTGATTAGATTTATTCCTAGGTATTTTTTGTGACTATTGTAAATGGGATTGGCTTCTTGATTTCCTTTTCAAATAGTTCACTATTAGCATATAGAAATATTACTGATTTTTTAGGCATGTTTCATTTTATTACATTTTGCTTAATTTTGCTTCACAGATATTACATTTTTGATAAACTGAAGGTCTGTGGAACCCTGCATTAAGCAAGTCTACTAGTGTCATTTTTCAACACTTTCACACTGTTGGTGGGAATGTAAATTAGTTCACTCATTATGGAAGACAGTGTGGCAATTCCTCAAGGATCCAGAACCAGAAATACCATTTGATCCAGCAATCCCATTTCTGGGTATATACCCAAAGGAATATAAATCATTCTACTATAAAGACACATGCACACATATGTTTATTGCAGCACTATTCACAATAGCAAAGACATGGAGAACTCAAATGCCCATCAGTGATAGACTGGATGAAGAAAATGTTCTTTTTGCTTAGAATTGTCTTGGCTAACGGGTTATTCTTTGGTTCCATATAAAATTTAAAGTAGTTGTTTTCTAATTCTGTGAAGAATGTCAGTGGTAGTTTAATGGGAATAGCACTGAATCTATAAATTACCTTGGGCAGTATGGCAATTATCATGATATCGATTCTTCCTATCCATAAGGATAAAATGTTTTTCATTTGTTTGTGTCCTCTCTTATTTCCTTGAGCAGTGGCTTGTAGTTCTGCTTGAAGAATTCCTTCACATCTCTTGTTAGCTGTATGTATTCCTAGCTAGTTTATTCTCTTTGTAGTGGTTATGAATAGGAGTTTATTCATGATTTGGCTCTCTGTCTATTGTTGTTGTAAAGGAATGCTTGTGATTTTTGCACTTTGGTTTTGTATCCTGAGACTTTGCTGAAGTTGCTTATCAGTTCAAGGAGGTTTTGGGCTGAGACAATGAAATTTCCTAAATATAAAATCATGTCCTCTGCAAACAAGGACAATTTGACTTCCTCTTTTCCTATTTGAATATCCTTTATTTCTTTTTCTTGCCTGATTGCCTTGGCCAGAACTTCCAATATTATATTGAGTAGGAGTTGTGAGAGAAGGCATCCTTGTCTTGTACTGGTTTTCAAAGGGAATGCTTCCAGTTTTTGCTGATTCAATATGATATTGGCTGTGGGTGTGTAAGAAATAGCTCTTATTATTTTGAGATATATTCCATCAACATCTATTTTACTGAGAATTTTTAACATGAAGGGATGTTGAATTTTATCAAAGGACTTTCTGCATCTATTGAGGTAATCATGTGGTTTTAATCTTTTGTTCTGTTTATGTGATGGATTATGTTTATTGATTTGCATATGTTGAACCAGTCTTGCATCCCAGGGTGGAGCCAATTTGATCATGGTGGATAAGTTTTTTGATGTGCTGCTGGATTCAGTTTGCCAGTATTTTACTGAGGACTTTTGCATCAATGTTCATCAGGGATATTGGCCTGAAGTTTTCTTTTTTTGTTGTGTCTCTTCCTGGTTCTGGTATCAAGATGATACTTGCTTAATAAAATGAGTTAGGGAGAAGTCATTCCTTTTCCATTGTTTGGTCTAGTTTCAGGAGGAATTGCCCCACCTCCTATTTGTATTTCTGGTAGAATTCAGCTGTGAATCTGTTTGGTCCTGGCCTTTTTTTTTGGTTGGTAGGCTATTAAGTACTGCTTTAGTTTCAGAACTTGTTATTGGTCTATTCAGAGATTCAAGTTCTTCCTGGTTCTTTAAGCAATTGTTTATAGAAGATTTATTCATAATATCCTGAAACTGACAATAATCCATAGCCTTCAATGAATGAATGGTTCAACAAACTATGGTACATTGATACCATGAAATATTACTCAGCAATAAAAAGAACTGTGGAAAGAATATGAAACACACTGTTAATATACAACTTGAATAAATTTCTAGAGAGTTGTACTGAAAGGGAAAAAAGTCAATCCCAAAAGGCTTCACATGCTATAATATTCCACGTATGTAATGTCCTTGTAATGGCAAAAATTATAGAGATGGAGAACAAATTAGTATTTGTAGGAGCTAATAAGAAAATGGGAGTGGGAGGGGTGATGGAATGGGTATAAAAGGCTAACAGGAGGGATCGTTGTGGCGATGAAAGTATTCTATATCTTGACAGTGTCAAGTTGCCTTCCATAAAGAGTATTCCAATTTATATGCCTACCAATATTGTAATGAATATGCCAAATATTCCTATGTCCTAGCCTCCTCCCCATATATCACACCTTTTGTCTTCACGTGTATTTTAAGTGATCTGTGAATATCACTTAAAATATTTTTTCTCATGTTTAAAAGTCATTTGTGTTTCTTTTTCTCTGAACTGCCTACAAATTTTTGCCTACAAATGGGGAAGCTCCCTGCAAAGATACTGGTTTCTTTAAATGGTCTCACCCACTGCCACCCCCTCTCCCTCCGCATGCACATATATCTTCTCTTTCTCATTAGGATAGTTCCTAATTTCATAATTAAATTTATCTCTGGTGCCTCTTGGAATCTTGAAGCAAGTGGTATACTTTCCTGCCAGGGAGTGGATTCTTGAGAATAAATAGCTCGACCCTATTTATTTTTCTATATCACTCCTACTGAATTTTATAGTATTACAATCCCGCAAGAATTATCAGGATATTTTTTTTTCTTTTTGCATTCCTTCTCTGCTTGTCTTTAGAAGTTAATTTAATTTACCATTTTTCAATAGTGGGTGTTAAGGTCTTTGAGGTGGATGACCCTGTCTTTTCATCTCCTGCTCTCACTGCCCTGCACATGGTGCCTGGGTCTCAGAAGCTTACGCTTGGTATCGGTCCACTAGTGACCTTCCTGCAACACTCATCCTTGGGAGAGACCTTGAGATGTGTTTAGCTCTCATCAGGAAGCCACAGAGTTGGGAGTGGCTAGTTTCTGTTTCTGCCCTGGCAAACTTTCTAGATAAAGATTTAGAATGTCATGGAACTCGCCTCACAAAATTGAAGGAAGTTTTGTTGGTTTGGTCACTTATTTGATGTCTTTCTAGTCCCATTTGGTTGCTGTCCATCATCCTCAGGCTGTCTTCTCTCTTGAAAACCGGCTCTTAGCAAAGGACTTGATAAGTTCATTCACATTGAGGTGCAACTGACTGATAACAGTTGAGACATAGAGTTTGAATGGCAACCTATTCAAAACCTGAAGCTGAGCAATGAAGATGTAATGCTGATATTTCAGGATACAGATGGCAAGTATGGGAGTTAATTAAGTGTTTGGCCAAGCAAAAATCTTACATTCTAGAAATCTGAACATGGAGATAGCATGAATTTTCTCTACTCTCACATGAGAGACCCCAGTCCCTCT
Source organism: Sapajus apella (assembly GCF_009761245.1). Lineage (NCBI taxonomy): Eukaryota > Metazoa > Chordata > Mammalia > Primates > Cebidae > Sapajus > Sapajus apella. Next base: position 3,160,910 of record NW_022437010.1, on the reverse strand, counting down.
TTTGGGCTGTGGAGGAAGTGAACTTCTAAGTATGCTAAGCAGATTTAGCAGTGGTGCACAGGGTACTACTTATGCATTCTGGTCCATGTCATAATAGATGCACCAAAAAAGGTGGTACTAGTTCATTTTAAAAACTCTCCTTTTTTAGGATACTAATGGATGCAGCTGATATCTCTCTCCCTTAATAATAGTGATGTTCATTTAATATCTCCATATTAACTGGTAGGGTCCAACTTACACTAACAGCATTTTTAGAAAAATCTATTAAAATTAAGAAAGGCTCAAGAAAAACATAAGAATAATTCCATTATAAAAATAAGGCTTATTTTTGTAGACATTAATGGACTATCTTAATCCATTAGGACTGCTATAACAAAATACCATAGACTAGTTGGCTTATAAACAGCAGAAATTTGTTTCTCATAGTGCTGGAGACTGGGAAGTCCAAGATCAAGGCACTGGCAGATTTGGTGTCTGGTGAGGGCCAGTTTATAGGTGGTGTCTTCTCGCTGTGTCTTCACATGGAAGGGCGTGACTAGCCCTCTAGGGCCTCTTCTATAAGGGCACTGATCTCATTATTAGGGCTCCACCCTCATGACCTAACCACCTCCCAAAGGCTCCACCTCCTCATACCATCATCCTGGAGGTTAGGATTTCAATCTATGAATTTTGGAGAACCATAAACATTCAATTCACTGCACAAAGTATCACTTCCCTCTTTCTCTTTCTATTATTTCACGTAGCTATTCCCTTTATTATAAATGCAATCTTCCTTTCTGCCACTGACATCTCTTAGCTTTAACTGATTTTCTTGACAGCATTTTTCTATTCTGGTTCTTCTTCCACTGTTCCATTTTCCAGATGCAATCCTGTTTTTTATTTACACGGTTTTTTTTTTAAGCCTTTCATAAAAATTCCAGCAATCGTTTCTTGCTCTCTGCCTCTTCCAGAGTAATTTGCAAGGGTTTAATTAGGACCTCTTAGGATTCTCCACACTTCAGGATTTTAATATGTACCATTATTAGTACACGATAGTCCCCAGGTTTCTTAGTTCTTCCAAATTTTCCTTCCCAAATCTGTATAGTTGTGGTTTATTAAAACATTTCCTTCTAAAATAAGTCTGAAAGAAAACCAGATAATCATTATTATTACATCAAAGCTGCACATCAAGTTCCCTTCCACACCACCATTTAGCATTGTTGTTTTAAGTTTTTAAAAAGGCAAACAGTGAAACTCATTCGAATGCTGTGTTCATAATAAGAAACCATTTTAATGATCACATATGTTGTTGTTTTAAGGGCCCATTTTATAATTGAAAGAATACACTCTAGACTATCTTGGGGATTTGATTCATGCAATTCCTTCTACATTATATACTGAGCTGTTTATTAATCAGTCTGGCTCCATGGTCTGTTTTTATTCACTTTGATTTCTTTTGTGTTTAAAGTTCAGGTTTTAAACTTTTAGTACTAAAATGAAGATGACTGCTGCTTTTTGTTCTTTGTTTATTTATTAAGCCAACTAGATTTCTAAACATTTCCAGGCTGCAAAGGGAAAAGAAAAACAACAAAAGAGATAGGAGCAATATTGTGTCGACACATTTACTTATTATATCTGGAGCCCTTGGAATGAGCCAATTAGGCCGAAAGTTCTATTTGAGATTGTATTGCAAAGGCATTTGTTTTGCAGTATGAATTTTTTTTGAGTTGGAGCAAATAGGACCGCTTATGTGCTATGCTTCAGAGCTTTCCGCCTATTGTCTTCACCCAATTGTACTTTACCCTTTACTGTTGGACTTAAGAGCTTCTCAGTCTTTAGGAGTCTCCTATCATGTGAATGATAGTGTAGTGGATACACTTTTAGTCCAAAATGCTAAGATGCAAAAAACAAACAAACAAAAAAACTCACATTATTTCTTTCTTTAATGCTATTAATTTCCAGTTAATCCTGCTCCACTAACAGATTCATTAGTGGGGCTCCCTCAAGCTGGGTAAAAATGTAGGAGAGGGTGCTTCAGCACTGCAGAACATTTAGGGAGGGGCCCTCTGTTCCAACATGGATCACCTGGGAGAGGAAAATACACATATAATGGTGATAACCTACAAATAGCATTTGTCAGTTTACTCAAAGAGTAAACAGGCTTTCAAATTAACCCGCCTTGGGGAAGTCTTGTGATTCATGGTGACATCCAGTTCCTGAGTAAAGACTCTTACCCTGGGCCGGGTATGGTGGCTCACATCTATAATCCCAGCACTTTGGGAGACTGAGGCGGGTGGATCACGAGGTCAGGAGATCAAGACCATCCTGGCTAACATGGTGAAACCCCATCTCTACTAAAAATACGAAAAAGTTAGCTAGGTGTGGTGGCATGTGCCTGTAATCCCAGCTACTTGAGAGGCTAAGGCAGGAGGATTGCTTGAACCCAGGAGGTGGAGGCTGCAGTGAGCTGAGATTCTGCCACTGCACTCTAGCCTAAGTGACAGAGCAAGACTCCATCTCAAAAAAAAATCTCATCCTGTGTGACTCATATTGTTGACTTACTGATTAATATAAGATGTATTGACAAAGAACAAAGGACACAGATGTATTTCTGAGTCATGAGGTTTTACTGATTGGCACAGAGGGAGAAATTTTAGGCTCTATGTAGCAACCTGTGACCAATGATTACAACTTCTATATCATGCCCTCCAATGGAAACGGACAACTCCCTTCTAAACTCCTACAAAAGCCTGTCTAACTCATAACAAATTCTGGAACACTCCCACTTTTGTTGGTGTGTTTTCCTGGGCCTGTCCTCACATTTGGCTTCCAATAAAACTTTATAAATCCCTCCCTGCCTCCTTCCCTCCCTTCCTTCCTCCCCTCCTTCCTTTCTTCCTTCCTTTGTTCTTTCCTTCTTTCCTTTCTTTCTTTTTATGACAGGTTTTTCTCTGTCACCCAGGCTGGAGAGCAGTGGTACAATCATAGTTCACGGCAGCTTTGAACTCCTGGGCTCAAGTGATCCTCCCGCCTCAGCTTCCTAAGTAGGAGCAGCTAGGACTGAAGGTGTGCACCTATGGAACTGGCTATTTTTTTTCCTATTTTTGTACATTTAAATTTTTGTAGAAACAAGATCTTACTATATTGCCCAGACTGGTCTCCAACTGCTGGCCTCAAGTGATCCTCCCACCTCAGCCTCCCAAAGAGCTAGAATTACAGGCATGAGCCACTGTGCCTGGTTTCAAATTATTTCTGCCTCAGCAGCTTTAATTTCCGTGGACAGTGGGAAGAACACATACACATTAGGAGCGCAGTCAATTAGCTGCTTTGGTTAATGTTTTGTTTCCTTGTGAATGGACCCAGGAATGAAGGGAATCTAAACTAAGATGGGGTGAAAGTAGGAGCTCATTCCCCCAAGTCAAATGTAAGGGCTATCCAGTTAGAGGCCAACACAGATGTCAGATCAAAGCTAAAAGTCTGTGTGCTTGCAACAAGGGAAGTTGTCTAATGAGGTCTGAAGACAGAAAGTCTGTGGTTGTATTCCGCCCTGCTCCTGCCACACTGGGCCTGCCTTCACCAACGATGTCCCTTGGTGGTTGCCTGTGCTTTGTCATCTGCCTTCGTTTACATTGGCAGTGGAGTTTATTTACTCTCACTGTCATTTGGGTATACAAAGAAATTTTAACTCCCTTATTTTTCAGACATCAACCTGATCTTTATCAGCATTTGGTAATGATGATACTGGCAGGTAGCACAGTACAATCCAGTTGAATCCTTCATCTGATTCAATCATTTTATCTTTTTTTTAAGTTTTAATTTAGGATTTTAGGATATTTTCTCAGTCTTCCAGATTCCACTCTGCTGCTCTTGCAGATGGTGCAGAGGGAATATGGTTCCTGGGGAGAGGCACCCATGACTGCCTGGTTTGGAGGAAGGGGTTGCCTAAGCCTCATGTTGGTTCTTGGGGCATTCTGGCTGGCATCTGCTGAGGGATGTGGTGTGCCCCTATCCCTGGTCATTCTACGGTAACCACTTGTGACATCTGTGGCTGCTAACCTCATGGTCTATTGTTTCTCAGACTTGGTCAGGGGCTGACCAGCTTGCCTCTAACATTTGCCAGGCCTGGGGCAAGGCTGCCATGATGTATGAATACCTAAAAGTTATCAATCAAGCTAATACACTTTTAAATATGTTCCATTCCTTTGCCTTGACAAATATAACTTTATAATGACAAAATTGAAAAACATGTTTAAAACTGTAGTTTTTGTAAGTTGGAAAGTCATTAAAATATTGACAAATTTATTTATAATTGTACATCTGAGTGTTCTGTTGATGGGTTGATGATATTTCCATGACATACAATGAATACATAATTCAATATATTTTGTTATATATTGCATTCTTTTATTTTTCTTGATTTTATTTTAGCACAATCATTAATTACATTTTTATGATCAAGATTTTCATAATTTGGTTCCATTGATAGTAATGCCAAATGAGTTAACATGTCCTGAATCATTATAGTTTTTATATATTTTCCCTTTGTTTCAATCTGGAGAAATCTTGCTATGCGGAAAGTTTAGCAAAGAGAATTGTCAATAAAAATTGTAAAGCAATATTTGATTTGAAATGAATCCGTGACTTTTTTATGCATGTGGAAACATTATAATGGTATTGTTATAAAATAGTATAATAAAATTGTTACTAAACACGTTATTACCAATTATTCAGGTTCATCATGTCAATATTATTACTTACACCATGAGTAAGGTGGTCATCACCATGTTTTTGTTCCATACAGTTTATCTTCAGTTTTTCCTTTCAGCTTTTCAATTCTCAGATATTATGTTTTTAAAAATGAAAATAGCTATGCCCTGCTTAAAATGTTCAGATGTCTCTTTAGCGAAAACTATGCCTTGATTCATAAGGTCCAAAAATGGCCTCTTAGAAATAGTTTGGAGATTACTTCTACATAAATCTTCTTCACAATCAAGCAGTTTTGTTTCCTTGTTTTAATTTTATTTCTAATTGAAGTGTTACAATTTTCTACACTTCATTTACAGCCTCTTTGAATATAGGCAAACTGTATTTTTCCAAAATTAAAAAAAATTTTGATTCTTCAAAAAATAAAATAACCCAAGTTCAGTTTTTGTTTGTGCTAATCTTTAAATCGATTCACTATTTTTCTTTTTTTTTTGAGATGGAGTCTTATTCTGTTGCCCAGGCTGGATGGCAGTGGTGTGATCTCGGCTCACCGCAACCTCTACCTCCCAGGTTCAAGCGATTCTCCTGCCTCAGCCTCTTGAGTAGCTGGGATTACAGGTTTGCGCCACCACGCTCGGCTAATTTTTGTATTTTTAGTAAAGACGGGGTTTCACCTCTTTGGTCAGGCTGTTCTCGAACTCCTGACCTTGTGATCCACCTGCCTCAGCCTCCCAAAGTCTTGGGATTATAGGCATGAGCCACTGTGCCCAGTCCAATTCACTTTTTATTTGAGCATCTTCTCTTGAGCATCTTGTGTTGATTTGCTTAACATTGTGCACTAAAGTGGTTGAGAGATCGAAGTTAACATGTGTTTCACCAAGACTTTTCCCTCCTTAAGGTCAGTCCAGAAAATACTATATATGATCTATGATTTTTCTGAGGAACATCACTGCCATCACACTGGTGAAGGCCTGCCTCCCATGCATCATATACATCTGTTGTGAATCCTGACCTTGTTCTTGACCTCCCCCGGAATCCCAAACTGGAACATGAAGAGAAGCAAGAAAATGGACATTTAGCACTTGTAGGATAATTCTATTGTATTCCTGCCCAAAGAAAGAATTTCATCCACCGAGTGCTTCCTCTGCTCAAAGCCCCTCCGCTTTGAAGTGGTGCCCGTCTCTAACATCAGCAGTGGGGCCACCTCAACCCACAACAGCATTGAGAAGCAGTCATCTTGTTTTGATCCTTTAAAGGATCACAAAGTATGTGAGGTGTCTCCTGGCACCTGAATGGTGCTAGTCATGAGAGTAGATGTTTAGGCTGTGGACATGCTATGCCAGCCCTGGGCACTGGATCCCAAGCAACAGAGATGGTGCATGTATTCTTATCTCACAAAACCATCTGGATAGGCACTTGGCTTTTTATGACTCTGGGAAAGTGTCATTGGAAGAATTAGGTGGATTCACATGTTCCAGTTTTACATTTCTAAATTCCATATAAATATGATTATATTTGGTTGATTGGGTATATGATTTTTGCTAATTATTTTATTTATTTATTTTACCTTAAGTTCTGGGATACATGTGCTGAAAGTGCAGGTTTGTTAAATACGTATCTATGTGCCATGGTGGTTTGCTGCACCTATCAATCCGTCATCTGGGTTTTAAGCCCCGCATGCATTAGGTATTTGTCCTAATGCTCTCCCTCCCCTTCCCCCGACTCCCCAACAGGACCCAGTGTGTGATGTTCCCCTCCCTGTGTCCATGTGTTCTCATTGTTCAACTCCCACTTATTAATGAGAACATACAGTGTTTGATTTTCTGTTCCTGTGTTTGTTTGCTAAGAATGATGGCTTCCAGCTTCATCCATGTCCCTGCAAAGGACATGAACTCATGATAAGTTTTATATAATTTCATTCTGAATATTTTATTTTTATTCCTTATTTAACCAATGTATTCTCCTGGGTGTGTATGCGTATGTGTATGTGTGTGTGTGTCAGTGTCATGCTGTGCCTGCTAAAATATGGGGCCTGAGGCACTTGGCCTTGGGTGCCTGTTGTCCAAGTCTAAGGTCAGGACTGGGAGTTGAGACCTTCTCCAGTGACTCAGCCTGCCCCTGGCCTTACAGATGCTGCAGAACCTTCCACGTGGCTGCTGTGTTCAAGGCTAGACCCTCTGTAGCCTCGCCTTTGGCCTCACCACAGTCTCTGCCATGATGGCTTCTCTGGTTCTCAATCCAGTGTCAATAGCATAAGCAAACTAGACCATCCCTCTGCTGGGTCACAATGTTCTTCTCTCCTAACTATGGTGGGGCCACCCCAGTTGGTGAGCATCACCCTCTATAGCAAGAGCACTTGGCCCCAGCATTCGAAAGGCCACCTATGCAGAAGTCCCAGGATGGCGACAGCAAGGCACACATGTCTTCCCTTTCCTCTCTTCTGTCTGATTTTCTCTTCCCACTGTTTCTCTGAGTGGGAAGGAGTAAAATTTTGTTATTTTCCTAATAAAAAATGTTATAACCTACTCACTTGGCTTAGCCCTTGAAATGTTAAATATGAGAACTAAAGAAATTTAGAAAACCTTTCGTCCTCAATAATGCTATCCTTTTTGGCCAACTTTCTACAGTTTAACTGATGTCAGAAATGAAATAGTGATTATATCTGATGTCAGAAATGAAATAGTGATTCTCCATTCATTCCTCTCTTCTCTGATTCTTTCTGTAGCAGTGGTTCTCTATCTTGAGAGCACCTCAGAATCACCTGGAGAGCTCATGAAAAGATGGCTGGGCTTCACCCTTGAACTTCTGATTCAGTAGGGAAGGGTGAGGACTAAGAATTTTCATTTCTAATGAGTTCCAGTGGTGCTGATGTTTCAGGTCCAGGGATTGCCAGTGGAGACCCATTAGTCTATGCCATTGTAGTCCCACCTACCTGACACCTCATGCTCAGCAGAAGGGTACCTTGGGCTGACCAGAGAGAGAGTTTCTGTGCAAGAAGTTAAGGTAGGAAAGCACATTGAGTTTTACTTTTACCTCTCTTCACAAACTCACTGAAAAGCATCAGACCTAACTACCTGCTTATTTCAGTTGAGTATAGTTTAACAATATGAAATTTAAAAGAAACCATCCTTTTGCTTTGCTTCCGGAATCTGCCTGTTTTCAAGGCACTGACAATATCTGCTTAGTGGAGATTTCTATGACATGTTCTTTCACCATGATAATTTATTAAACTGTAATATTTTTAAAATTTTTCAGATTTTTTCTAGGTTTCATTTTAAATTATATTTAAGTAAAATTTAGCATTTGCAAAGACATGGAACAAACCCAAATGCCCATAAATGATACACTGGAATAAGAAAATGGTACATTGTCTAAAAGGATAGCATTATTGAGCACAAAAGAAAATTTCATGGTACATATACACTATGGAATATTATGCAGCCATACAAAGGAATGAGATCATGTCCTTTGCAGGGACATGGATGGAGCTAGAAGCCATTATACTCAGCAGACTAATGCAGGAACAGAAAACCAAACACCACATGTTCTCATTTATAATTGGGAGCAAGACAATGAAAACACATGGACACAGGGAGGGGAACAACACATAATGGGGCCTGTTGGGGGTGGGTGGGGGAGGTGGGGAGGGAGTGCATCAGGAAAAATAGTTAATGCATGCTGGGCTTAATACCTGGGTGATGGGTTGAGGTGCAGCAGCCACCATGGCACATGTTTACCTATATAACAAATCTGCACATCCTGCACATGTAGCCTGGAACTTGAAATAAAACTTAAGAAAATTTAGCATAAATGTATCTTCCTGCTTTGGAAGATTTTCTCCCACTATTTCATGGTAGCAATACAGTGACATCATTGATCACTTAATTATGACTCCCTGGGGAGGAAAATGTTAATGGAAATATTTGAGAAAACCAAAAATCATTTTTCAGATTCGAATGCCAAGTCACGACACAGCCAATCTGGTCTTTTTTAAAAACAGAATTGTGTCCCTCACTAAATCCTTCTATAAAAGACCGTTTAGTGCTTTTGCTTTTAAAGGGATTTGCATGGGTAAGAAAGACAGTACATTCCACACCAATCTGGCTGTATTTGTTTTGGTAATAATGCACAATTGTAGATCTACAGCCTTTATAAATCATATAAAACCAGAAGTAGCGTTAAATTACTTTGTTTTTCCAAACCTCATTATTAAACTTAGTCTTTTACAGCTTCCTAATTTAAACAGGATCTTCTCTCCTTATTTGGCAAAAGAGGCTGGCACCAATCATGAAATCCTTCTAACACTGAATGCTGTTGCGTCTTCTTATATGACTAGCTCAGTCAATAACTGTGAAGATGATTTTGAACACACTTCTGATTTTTACCACTGGGTTTTCTTTCCTCCTTTTGTCCCTACAAGCAATATGTGAATGCATCTCATAAATGCCCTGCTTTCGGCTGCAGAAAATTCTCCTGCTGAAAGGCAGGGAGCTAATTAGCACAGCCACCTCTACACCGTCTGCACCGTCACTCCTGGATGGATGTTAGAACACCTTTGAACAATGGGTGATGGTCTGCAGAGAGCACAGAGCTCCCAGAGAACATAAAAAAAGCAATGGAATGGAATGAAGGGATGCAAGTCACAATCCCCTCAACTGAAACTTGGCCAGAGTAAACATTGCCCCAAAGGTCAGACACAAGGCTGGGTTTACTATCACTGATTTTTTACATATTCATAAAGAGAGAGATGGATATGAGATGCAGGGTGGGAAATTGATAAAGAGGATGAAAACATACCTCCCAAGCCATTAATATAGGCAGACAGGCAAGCTAACTTGCTTATTGCCTACATAGATCATATGTCATGTTTGGACATCATGAAGACATTCTGCATATTTAGAAACATGTCAGAAAATTTGGAGGTCCAAATTTGAAGTTACTTTGATGCCTTTAGAAGGTCTACAAATTTGCAAAATTCTGTTATCCTTTATAAAGTGAACATAAAATAGTGGCTTCTTATTTTTTTTTAAAAGGCAAGATGTAGGGATTTTTTAAATCTTTTCAGGGTTAGATTCGATACAGGATCAAAGTGTGATATATACAAATTTTTGCAATCATGAGTACATGTTATGACTTCCTTTATAATTATCTGTAGAAGATGAAAATCTATTTCATGACTTGTATGAAAAGATTTCTGTTCATAGCTTTAAATGACCAATTATTTCTTTCTGCACATTTTAGTAATTTTATTTCATGACTTTTGAACACCTGTTATGCTTGAAAATTCTCACCAATATTTGCTTGAATTGAGTCACAGGGTGGTGACTATACACCCCAAATCTTCGATTATGGAACTGTCGTCACTGTGACAATCTGACATGTAGTAAAAACATCCTAGTAATAGTGTGGAATTTGCATTATTTAACTTTCAATAGAAGGTATAGGTTTGTAGGTTCCTTTTTAATTTTTGTAAAAAACTTTTGTTAATTTTGAACTAGATCCCAAATACTCGAAAGAGCAAGGTGAGGAAATGGAAGGAGACAAGGCAGTGACTCATCAGCCCTCCTGGCTCTGCTCCACAGCGTGGGTGCCCCTCAGGGTGGTCTCATTGGCCGCTTCCCACCCCAGTTCTACTCTGGAGAGGAGTTGGACTTGATCTTTTCTAAATAGAAATGACATTTTGCTTCCACTTGGAGTCTTAAAAGAGGGACTTTGTACCCCATGGGACAATATTAAATAAAGGTGTGAAATTTAGTGTCTCAAGTTAAAAAAGAAAGAAAGAAAGAAAGGATCAAACTACTAAATTAAAGTCAAACATGTAGCAGTTTTTTCCTAGTGCCAAAAAAAAAAAAAAGTGGTGGGGGAAAGATAGCAAGAGATAATAAAGTCAGGATACAGAACAGAAGGCCTTAGTTTCTGTCCAGAGGGACCACCATCTTTTAATACAGTCACTTAAAAATACATGCATTGCTACATTTTTCATTAGCCTTAATTTTTTCATCAATCATGTTAATTTATACAGAGGGCACTTAATAATAGCTAATTAACACTTATGACTTTTGAAATTAAAAGACCTTTGGAGAGATTACTGCTGATTGGGAAAGGATTTTTTTTTGTTCTTTTCTTTCTAGAGAAGAAAGAGAAATAGCAAGAAGGCAAGGGGCCTTGGTCCGCTGAGAAGAAATTCTCTCTTTTGCTTCACTGATCAGTCAGCAGATGACAGTGACATCAGCATAAACAGATCCAGTGATGTTCTTTGACACCATGCTAGAAACATGACCCAATTGAGCATGAATGGCTCAAATAAAACAGATAAATAAGTGAATAAATAAAAATTCAGAATGATCTTTAAATGGAGACTAAAATAAAATTTAGAAATGACCCAAAATATTCTCAGTGGTATACACACACACACACACACACACACACACACACACACACTACTAATCTGGGGTAGTTTCTATGTTGGAGTAAAATAAATCATATTAAAAATGAGAATTCACTAAGTTGAAATAATATTGAAATTTTTAGTGAGAAATGAACTGTGTAATTACCTAATTCATCCACAGAGGTTGCTGAGCTGTATTTTCTCTAGGTCACATTAACCAACTCCAACTGCGCTTGCCTGTATACATCCCTTTGTATCTTACTGCTTCCAGCCATGGTCTTCATATTAAGAAAGTAAATTTTCACTGTGTCCTTTTTAATATCCACAAAATGCCTTTGGTTGAGTACTTGTTTTGTGATTACGGGACGTGGTATGTGTACATATGTATTTATATGTGTATCTATGTGTGTGTATGTATTTATAGAATATATAATCTATATTCTATACATATTATATATATGTATCTATATAGATAGATAGATACACAGATCTAAATTTTTTATTTTGTCCACCAGTAGGTGTCTCCCTTCCCTGAGTGAAGGTTTCAATCTACAGGACTGCCTGAGCTTTTCACCAATTCTTGTTTTTGTATGAATGGAGTAATCAAAAGTTTAACAAAGAGGAAAAGTTCAACATAAAGCCATTCTTACCCAATGCAGTGTTGTAAATGCCCAGTGTGTATTCTGTGCCCTTCAATAGAAAAATGTTGCATTGGGGCATTTTAATTTTAAGGGGATTGCACAGCAGATTCTCATGTCTCTCAGATGCTTTGAGTATTTCCGTTTTGACTAAAGGTCTACATGAAGCCCTGGATGTGTAATAATAACTTTCTCATTGTCTTTTGTGTCTGGCTTCTGTACTTCACATAATGTTTTCAGGATTCATCCTGGTTGTAGCGTGTATCAATTCTATATTCCTTTATATGGTTGTGATACTCTGTTGTATGAATATGCCAGAATTCATTTACCCACCTTTTGACTATTATGAATAGTGATGTTATGAACATTTTTGTATACGTTTTTGTTTGAACATGTTTTCAATTCTTTTGAGTGAAGTTTATTTCTCAAATAAACCAGTCTCAGGGGATGTATGCATCTAAAAGATCTAAAGTCAACGTAGGGAAGAAGATGTGTTTCTGAACGTTAACATCTTCTTGAAAATTGTACAACTTTAGTTAAAAGTGGACTCACTATTGAGAGACTTTTTAGTTTAGTATTCAAAGAGGTAGAAGACATTTACAAACATGTTTACCATACCTGAGTTAACGATAAAACATTTAGTGCAAGTTATGTCTCAGGAGAGTAAATCCACAGCTTGGGAAATTAGTCATACCCATGCTGAAAATTTTCTCTAGAAAAAAATTTCACTGATAAAGCCAAACGTTTGAATCATTCCTTTGGTGTCTCTGACATTTTCTTCTCCTTTTCCCTAGTTTGCTTGCTCCATTTTCCTTGAGTTGCTGGTGGGAACTTGGTCTCATCTACTTTATTATCTTCCTTGTGAACTGCCCTTACTTGGGTCTTTAGCGGGTCATGAATGACTGGTAGAGATTATTTTATTTCTTTCTTTTTCTTTTTTTGTTTTGAGATGGAGTTTCGCTCTTGTTACCCAGGCTGGAGTGCAATGGCACCATCTCGGCTCACCGCAACCTCCACCTCCTGGGTTCAAGCAATTCTCCTGCCTTAGCCTCCCAAGTAGCTGGGACTACAGGCATGTGCCACCATGCCCAGCTAATTTTTGTGTTTTTAGTAGAGATGGGGTTTCACCATGTTGACCAGATGTTCTCGATCTCTTGACCTTGCAATCCTCCCGCCTTGACCTCCCAAAGTGCTGGGATTGTAAGCATGAGCCACCGTGCCCGGCCTTGGGAGAGATTATTAAAGCATCTGTGGCCTGCTCATTGTAGCATAGCCTAATGGGCCAGATGGAAGATTTATTCTGAAATCCCTTACTATAGCCTGGAATAAACCTGGAAAAAGTATTGTCCTATAAATCACATTTTAAAAATATTCTTGGTGATGATTTCATGATATTCTCTTTAAGAAAATGTCCTGACATAATCCTAGCACCATTCTGAGGTGCTTATGGGCTGCAGCTATTTCACACTGAATCATTTAAATGAGTGAGTCCAAATTCTTCTCCCATGAGGATGCTCCCTACTAGGTAGCCAGGTTTTGAGTTTGGGTCTTTCTTCTGGATGAGATGGACTGCAGGCTCTATCTAACTCCAGCTTGATGTAGTTCTTCCCTTTTCATGCAACTGACTGAGAGAAACTACTGTGTCTGACATCATGGCTGGAACCACTGATCTAGTGAATTCACTGCCCTCTTTTTATACATGGGACTGTAGATCTAAAGGATGTTTAGAGTGACTTACTAGATTATTAGATTAGTATTTCACAAAATGGCTATTAACCTGTAGGAGAATCTTATTTTTTTGAGTTTCAATTTTCAAATGAGCAATTCCACTTTCTCTAGCATTCAAAAAAATTGTAGCATGAGACACAACATAAAATTTACCATTTTAACTGTTTGAAAATGTACAATTCAGTGGCATTTAGTACATCCACAATATGGTGCAAGCTACTGTCTACTTCCAGAATGTTCTCATCACCTCCAAAGAAAACACCGTATCATCAGCAGTCATTCCCACTACTCCTCCCCCATGCCCTGGCAACCAACAATCTGCTTCTGTCTGTGTGAGTGTACCTTTTCTAGACGTTTTATATCATACATTGTCTTTTGTGTTTGGCTTCTGTACTTCACATAATGTTTTCAGGATTCATCCTGGTTGTAGCGTGTATCAATTCTATATTCCTTTATATGGTTGTGATACTCTGTTGTATGAATATGCCAGAATTCATTTACCCACCTTTTGACTATTATGAATAGTGATGTTATGAACATTTTTGTATACGTTTTTGTTTGAACATGTTTTCAATTCTTTTGAGTGAAGTTGCTGAGTCACATGGTAATTCCATGTTTAACTTATTGGGGACCTGCCACACTGGGATGCCGCTTTTAGTTGTAAATGTTTCTTCAGAAAATCATTATTGTTATGTATGTGAGAGGCAGCCTATTTAATAAAAGTTCAAAGTTGGCCATCTCACAACCTATTGTAATAATGATTATCATTATTTGTATTAATGTAGGATCTGAGTCATTTTATAAATGAGCCAATTGAGGCCCAGATGGCGTATCTATCTTAGCTTTACTTTGTAACTAATAAATGCCATGATCAGGATGGTAATCCAAGTCAACTAATTCAATATCTTTTATACCACATATACTATGACATGTACTAATTTCTTTTTAGTTTTTCGTCATACTGGCAATATTAGCTCCGAGTCATTATTCATTTTGGTTGCCTGAGACAAAGTCACCTTTGATGCTGAGGTGACTGGCTAGGGTTTTTTGCTGTTAGATTCAGTTGTCTCCAACTATTTGAGCAATTAGTGACAGTATTAGCAGCTAACATTTTACAATTGCTCCCCTCTTCTCAGCGTCAGCCAATTCTGTGTGCCTTAAGAAAATAGTCCTCTCACCTCTCAGATTAAAAATGATGACACTGATGAACCAAAGGGTAATTATTTGTAATTTTGTATTTGCAGTTGGGAAACTATGGTAGTGATGATGCCTTTGGCATCTTATTAAATTGCAAGATGCTTTTGCTTTTATCTACAATGGGATCAGAATAGAATTTCCCTACAAGAAAAAAAAATCCTGCTTAGTTTTGTTTGAACATGTTTTCAATTCTTTTGAGTGGAATTGCTGAGTCATATGGTAATTCTACGCTTAACTTCTTGGGGCACTGCCACACTGGGGCATAACTTGACTTACTGAAAGAACAGAAGGCCAATTTTTCTGATATTTGATACCTAATTTCTATTAACACTTAGAGCCAATAGTGGTGATCAAAGGACAGAACTTCTAGGACAACTCTTTCATTTTTAAGTAGTGTTATTTAGATAATAAGCTTTGCTTTATCTAGCTCTCAGCAGCTTTTATTCCTACATAATCAGTTAAACCCGCTAACCAATTAGGACTAATTTAGTAATGTAGGTACACACCAGCCCTAGATGTAGTGATCTAATTCCAACATGCTTCCAAACCTCTTGTCCATTCAGCAAGTCTCTCCTAACACATTTGGGGCTACTTTGTGTAGTAATAGAAAGTGAAACTAACCTTTTCAGAAGCACTTTTCTTTGGTGGTGAAACTCATTCTCTGCCAAGACAGTTACCCTGGTAGCAGCCAACACAGCTTTCTTTCATCGTGTATTTATTTGGTAAAACATTTTGGCAGCTAATGTACGCAAGAGCTTGTCTGTTTCACAGTCCAGCAAAGTATAGCATATGGTATGCAAATATTCTAAATTAATTTGAATTTGAAATTTTCTGAGAATTTCATGATGGTTCCTTAGGGCTGCACTATCCAATACATTAGGCTCTAGCCATATGTGGCTATTTAAATTTAAATTCATTGAAATTAAATGAAATTAAAAATTCAGTTCATCCAGCACACTGACCACATTTTGAGTGCTCAATAGCCACATGTGGCTCATGGCCACGGCATTTGATGCTGCTGAAATAGAGCATTTCCATCCTTATGGTACATTCTATCAGACATCGGTGCTTTAGATAACTGGGGAAAACCATAGTTTGGCATTACAGAAGAATGTTTTTTTGTTTCATGGCCTGGAATTCTAGAAAGTCAATGAAGATGGAAGAAACCTTGGAAAATGTCTGAACTGAGTTATCCAGTCACAGACCTCAGGGGCAGTGGGTTGGTGGGCTAGTGACTCACCAAGTCCCATAACTGGTTACTGGTAAATAATTGATAATTTTACAGAGTGCTTTTCCACACCATGACTGCTTATCAACTGTCCATTCGTGTTTTAAAAGTTAACGTGATGCTAAAATAACTTACTAGCATGTCATCCTTCTTTTCTACATTGCCAAGCTCCTTGAGAGTCTATTTTTGTGTTTCTTCTCCGTCTCTGCCCATTTACTCTGGAATTTCTTGACGTAGAGTTTTAACCCTTACCACCACTAAAATTTCTTCTCCAAGGACATCAATCACATCTTAGCCACTAAATCCAAAGGCCCAATCGTCTATGCTGCAATCTTTCCTCTTTAATCTTGGAACATTGAAGAACAGCTGTGTGTAAATGCCTTCCTTTCTCTCCTTTCGCTTGAGCCCTGTCTTCTGCTGCACTGTCCTCTCCCTCCTTGTCTCCCTCTCCAGCTCCTCTACCTTCCTTTGTGCCTTAAGTAGAGCCACTCAAGGACCCGTTGCTTTCCTTACTACTGTTCTCTCTGAACGCTCTCCCTGGGAAAGTTTACCTAACATAATAGTTTTAGCTGCCTCCAGGTGAGCAGCTCCCACCTGTGACTCACTCTGACTGAGTCGGCTGTGAGCTTGGGCCCCATGGCCAGCTGTCCCGCAGGAACCTCACGCTTAACACGCCGACATCCTAACTGGTTTTCTCCTGCAGCCCTCTTTCCACTAGTGCATCCTGTTTTTGTTAAAGACATTATAATTCTTTGAGCTACCCAGAATTGAAATCTCAGGACCATCACTGCCTTCTAGAGTGACCAACCATCCTGGTTTGTCTGGGATTGAAAGGCTTCCCAGGAGTGTGTCGATCAGTGCTGAAACCACAAGAGTCCCTGACCAGCCAGGTCAGCTGGGCCCTACTCACTATTCTTCCTTTTATATGTAATCGGCCCATAATTTGTTTCATTTTCAGTTCCATGACATTTCTCACATTTGTCTCTTTCTCATTGAGGCCTCCCTTGCTCCTCACCAGGTTTCTTGCAATCGCCTCCTGATGGATCTCCGTAGACCTAGTCAACCTTCCTTCAACCCATCCCAAGACCCACTACTTGGCCATTCTTCTGTAACTCAGCTTAATCATGTCATTTTTTAAAATTCAAAGTCATTGCCTGAGGACGTGGGGAAGGGACAGAAGGAGACTGGAAACAAAAGGCCAGCAACTCTCTGAAGAGCAAAGTAAGAGCAAATGTCCTATGGAAGAACAGAGGTTTGTTTCATTCCTTCTGGGTCCAAAGGTCTCAGGCACCGAATCATTAGATTTGGGGAATGACTCCAGCCTGCAGTTGTTGGTGTGAGGATTTGGCAAGTGAAGATTTTTCTGCTTCCTACCTCCCTCTGCTGCCAACCCTTCGTTGCTTTGCAGGTCTTCTTCCTCCTCCTTCATGTCACTAGCCTTTTGGGGACAAGGAAGCATTATTCCCAGATATTATTTTTTCTGAGGATTTACTTTTCTCTCTCCATATCAAGGAGTAGCAACAGCGAAGAGTAAAATACATATCAATTAAACACACAGACACTCACACACAGACATGCACACACACACACACACACACACACACACACACACACACACACACACACACACTCTTCCCCAGCTCAGCCCTCCATAAAGAATATCCTCTCCCATTGACAACATTCTTGGTCTGGAACATTCATGGCCAGGGTTCATATGACTTCTGCTGCCTTATCTCACTCTGCCCTCATTCAGGCCGCTGATGCTCCGGCCACTATGAGCAGCTCCGTCTCCTCTGTGATTGTCCTCTGCCTTTCCACATCCATGTGTTTGCACAAGCAAATACCTTGTAGACGTCTTCGTCTGTTTTTGTCTCACCCCTGTATCTACATGTCCCAGCCTACCCACAATTCAAATTATAGCTCATGTGAAATCTCTTCATTGATGTCTAAGCCACAGATAATAGAATAGAAACCATTCTCCATTTGCATAGGGGCCACAGCTTTTTGAGAGTCTCAATTTTAAGACAACGTAATGGCACATTATGTTGTCACTTGAGAGGTGAGAAAAGACTTGGTGCAAGCCCAATACAGAGAGACACCTTTTTACAAAGATGGTGTCAGTTTCCAGCTGCTTTTCAACACAAGTCAGTTCCCATAATCACGTCATTAAAAGAGTTAGGAGAGCTTTCTGGTTCTTGCTTATCCAGAGGTGTTGTCTCATCGTCTTGTTTTCCACGATTACAATGCCACCACCATGTTCTGAAAAAGCAAGTTATTACAAGTTCATATTTCAGTGGAGCTGGTTTCCAACCAGAAGAGGCTGGAAAGAGTAGTTGCACTTGAAAAGTGGTTTGTCTAAAGCTGGTTCCCTGACTGGACATAATTTCTCTCCTCTAAATTCCCAGATTTCTTTATATTCATCTTCTGTGATGTTTCTCATTTTCTGATCATGTGTATGCCACTTTCTTCTGTTCACATGTCTTTGGACACCCTTTCTCAGTCTTCTTGGGAGTTTCTTCTCCCTGTTCATTACCTAAAGTTGGAATTTCCAGTGCCGTGCCCTGATTTTCCATTGCATCTCATTGCACACGTTCTCTTTCAACAATTTTGCCCTGTTCACAACTTCAATTATTATCTATATATGACAACATCCAAAAGTATTTCTTCATCCCTGGCTCTTTTATGCTCAGACCAATATATCTTCCTGCTGAATTTCCTGATATTTCCAGGAAATATCATGTAGCATCTCAAATTTTACGACTTTAGCACTTCACCATCCCTTCTGGATTTACTGCTACTCCAGTGGCCACATCTCAGTAAGTGGCATCCACATTTACCCAGCGTGTCATGCCAGGAATCTAGAACTCACTTTTCTCAATCAGGTTGTGTGAAGTCCTGTAGGTTCTGTCTCCTGCAATGTATCTGTAATCCATGTTTTCATCTCTGCCATCATTATCATCGTCTATCATTTATCCAGAAAAGTCTTTTTTATTGTCTAATTTAAAGTAGAATTTCCAATTATATTTTTCATAGGAAGTTCCCTTTTTTTCATAGAATTTGTCCTCAACTGTAGCCATATACTTTGATGAGCGTGTTTTCTCTTCAGCTTTGGTCCATGAGCTTTGTTTACCTTTGCCTCCCTAGCTCAAGGCCAGGGCTTGTAATGTGTGTTGAGTCAATGAATGAACCTGATAGGAAATATTCCATATATTTGCCAATCATTGAACAGACTTTGCCTCAAAACCTTTATGCCACAGATAATAATCAATAAAAATCTAATTGTCAAACTCAGAGAACAATAATGTATTTATGAGGTTACTTGTACATGTCCATATTTGCTTAATAACCTATGGCTTGGAGCTTTAGGGTATCTTTCCCCCTGCTTAAATGACATTTAACAAAATGTTATTAGAACAAAGCCCATATTTGTAGTCTACAATTCTCCACATATTTATTCCCATAAATTGGCAAATGATAAAAAAAAACACAATTGGAGTCTAGAAAAATTCACAAAGCTGAGCATGATATAATGATGAGTTGTTTCCTGTTTAAGTTTCGTAAGGAACATATGTTCCTTCTGCTTGCCCATCGCTGGTCCTCGTATTTGGCTCAGAAGTGCTGCCAATCATTAGCCCCTGCTCCTCTGGGGTGGTCCAAAATCCATTTGAAGTCCATTTCTCTTTTCCAGGAAAAGAAAAATCTTGACTAAAGATTGTGCCTGGAAAGAGATTGGTGCTTGTCATCCGATAGCAATGCCCTCCAGCAATGTTCTATGCTTTTCATAATTTTTCAGTTTTCCCTCTAATTCTGTAAATGATAAGGAACCATTTCACGGGACCTTTTTTTCTGGATAAAGCTGAACAGTTAATTTCTGTTGCTTGCATCAAAAGAAACAACAAAACATTCCCAATCTTTGTTTTCTGCACTAATGATTATAATAATAGCTAACTCTGATCAATCAGTTACTGTGTACTAGGCACTGTTCTAAGTTCTTTACATCTATATATAAAATATGTGCTAACATGCATGTGCAGCTATTTTATAATTAAATCAGCGTTGGAGGATATACTCAATGAAAATCTCATAACTAAAATTGCTACTAATCTAGAATTAGTGACTTATTAAACACAGTCTAGCTTTTTTCTTTATTTAGGTCTTTAATAAAAAATGAAATAAGAGCAAGTGTATGGGAGAAAACAGCCAACATAACTAAGGGGAAAAAAACCCTGTTTCTAATTATCTTTGCAGTCTCTATTTACATAGAAAGGACATAGATTACATATTCATTTTAATTTTTATTGAGTATTATGTGTTTGGAGTATTGTAAAGATTCATTGAAGAGTACGTCTGCCTTCGAGGAACTTGTGTCTAGTAGACTAGCTTACCCAAACACCAGCAATTATAAGAAGCATTTAATTATATTCAATATTATAATGTTCACAGCAACAATGAGAGACACTATTATTATTTTTTCACTTGCAGATGAAGATTATGAGGCTCAGAAAGGCTAAGTAACTTTTCTAAGGTCACAAAATTAGTTAATGATTGAGCCAATATTCAAATATTAACTTGCTTTGTGTACGTCACAATGAGATTTCTATCTGCAATAAGTGGAACAGATTAAGGGTTAGTTCTCACTTATAAGTGGGAGCTAGACATTGGGTGATTACGGACAAAAAAACGGGAACGCTAGGAACTGGTGACTACTGACTAGAGGGGTGAGAGGGGAATGGGGAGACAAGGGCTGAAAAACTACCTACTGGGTACTGTGCTCACTCTGGGTGATGGGATCACTCGCACCCCAAACCTCAGTGTTATGCAGTATACCCATGTAACAAACCTGTGTGTGTACACCCTGAATCTAAAGTAAAAACTGAAATTATTTAAAAAAAAAAGAAAAAGGAGAGATTTCTTCTAACCACAGTAATGTTAGATGCTGTCAAGAAGAAGATGGCTGCATGGTATTAAAAAGGATGGGTTCATGTCCTTTGCAGGGCCATGGATGAAGCTGGAAACCATCATTCTCGGCAAACTAACACAGGAACAGAAAACCAAACACTGCATGTTCTCACTTATAAGTGGGAGTTGAGCAATGAGAACACATGAACATAGGAAGGGAAACACCACACACCGGGGTCTGTCAGGGGATGCGGGGCTTGGGGAGGGATAGTATCAGGAAAAATACCTAATGTAAATGATGGGTTGATAGGTGCAGCAAACCACCATGGCACATGTATACCTATGCAACAAACCTGCACGTTCCGCACATGTATTCCAGAACCCAAAGTATAATAAAATATATCAATAAAAAAAGAAAATACTAGAACCAGGTGTATATTGGATATGGCAAAAGGAAATAAAAGGAGATGGGAGCTGGACTTGGAGTTTGGGAAGATTTTAAATTGCAAATATAGAAAGGGAAGTCAATTCAGGTGGTGGGAAGAACATGGACAAGCAGGGGTTTAAACAGGATTGGTGAATAATTGTTTGATGGGCATTTTAAGGAAAATACAGAGAAATATCATTTAAAGAGGTAGTTTGGGATTAAATCTTGTAGAATCTCAAATGCTGGAATAAAGAATTGACTCCTCTTTATTGCAAGTCTATCAGGGCCTCTATTTGTTAACCTCTTCATCAAATTAAATTTGAAGCTACTTTATATACTGTGCTACATTTTAAATATTCATTAACTGAAAGTAGTCATCAATGCATGCCGACTGTCACCTGTGCAACCACATTTCATTCAAATAAAACGGGGGGATGGAGGTAGCAAACCACCTTGCCATGTATGTACGTACCTATGCAACAATCCTGCATGATCTGTACATGTACCCCAGAGCCGAAAGTACAATAAAAAAAGAAACGCATATATTTAACCACATAGGGTAATACTGTGAAGCAGATATTGTTATGATACCATCCATTTTATTGATAAGGAAACTAATTTTTGTCTAGGGCATTGCTTTTACTTTCTACCTGAATGTATCATTGTAAATTCACATTCTTCACATCTTATGTTGAGCTCATAAAAAAATGACAATAATTATGGATTAAACTTGAAAATTAAAATGTTAAAAGAAAAACCTTGCTCATTCATTCCTTTCTTCATTTATCCATTCTTTAAATATAGACAAATCACCTAGTATGTAGCAGATGGTCTAATATTCCTATGGATATCGTCGTATTTTGTCTATTCTCTGTGAGCTGGAGAGAACTGTGTGTGAATCAGCAACCGTAAGAAAATGTGATGGAATCTGAAATAGCAAATGCGGCATAAGATGCTGAAAGCGCACAGAGAAGGCAGCAACTAACAAGAAGCCTCATTAAATAATCTCCCGGTTATCCAGTTCTGATGGCAAATGGCCCACACGAGTAACCGGAAATCGTTCTAAATATTATATGGACTTGTGTTTTCAGATTGCACCCTTAGCTATTGGTGTTCCCCAGCATTTTGGCTGAAGTGTGTTATTGAGCAGATGAGGAGTGATTGGTGAGGCTGGCAAGGTGTCGAGGCCAGGGTGGGCAGGGTCTTGGACCACGTGACTACATGATGCTTGTGTAAGTGATTCTGTAAAAACCTGTCATCATATGTGGCCCTGTCCCTTAGATTTAAGTCCCGTAGCTTCTGTTAGAAAAGACTCATGATGATCCTTATTACTTAGCACAACATGCTGCCTTCTTTTTGGCGATGTTTCCTAACAGTTTGTTCTGATACATCTAGTACATTACAATTTATTCTGAATTTAATGCATTTTGATTTTAGCCTCCTTCGGGCACTAATGGGAATATTAAGTTCTATGATTGACTTTCTTACTCCTATTCTTACTAACTGTAGATATACACTACATTCATTAAAACATTTCTGTGCCTTAGTCTCCTGAATCTTCAAAGTGGAAGTAATGCCTCATGCCTCATGGAGCTCTTAAGTGTAATACTGCTAAAGGAGTTCCAAGCCTCACGCATAATATTTCACAAATATTAGTATGATAACAGAACTGAAAATAATTCCTTCCAAATACCTGTTCTCTGATCTCAACTAAGTCTGCAATACAACTTGGTCATCTTTTTCTTATCTCTCTTACAGTATCTCCCATTCTCCCCAAAATGTCTTCCAAGTATTCAGCACCCCTTGGAAGCCCTCACCCAACCCCTTTATCTCTTACTTGGAACAAACTTGGCACCCATGCAGTGCAGTGTTCACTCAGCTTCTGGTCAACCCCAGCTGTAGACTCCACCTGGGCCCACCTTAACCACTTCTTCCCAGGCTCAGGAGAAAAGAATATTAAAAGCAATGGTAAATCCACAATTATTTTCCACCAACCTAATATTTAGGGCCAGTTTTTCTCTTTATGTTCTTGATTCCAGTCTACTTTCTTATTTCCCTTGGACTTAGATCCTCAATTATTTCCATTTCTCTTTCTCTTTGTTATGGTGCTTTCAGCCCATAAACATGCTAGGCCATCTCCCATCCTAGACTGATGCCTTTCAGTCTCAGTTTCCTTATAGGAAAGGGGCCATCTATATGCCACGTGCCCACACCCTCATATATATACACATATATGTGTATATGTATATATATAGAGAGAGGTAGAGCCAGGTTAGAGTTGGTTGAAGATGGGGGAATGACTAATTGGAGTATGTTCTAGTTTCAAAGAAGAAAGTGTGTTTAGATCTTTGAAACTAGAACATATTTCAGTTAGTCGTTCCCTTCCATCTTCAACCAACTCTAACCTGGTTGTACCTCTATGATTCCTCTGAAAATAGCTCTACCATACTATTCACTGAATTGACAAATTCGGTGAAAACTTTTCAGTTCTCCTTTTGATTGTGCCTACTTTTATTGTTTAAAAGTGTAGTCACAGTAAAAGAATTCTTGAGTATGTAAGGGTTTTTAAGTTATAGCACAGAATACAGTGAAACAGTTAAGTATGTGCATTTTGGCATCATAATGACTGGGCTCAAATCCCAGCTTTACCATGTGATAGCTATGAGAGTTTAGGAGAGTTACTTACCTTTTTACATCATTGCTTTCTTGTTATAAAGTAGATGATAGTAGTAACTTACTTGTGGGGTTGTAGTCTAGATCAAATGAGTTAATACAGATAGTGACTGGCACATGGCAAGTGCTAAGTAAAGATTATTTATCATGGTTCATTCACTTTTTGTGAAAAAATTTTTATTCAAAGACGTATAGTGGTCAGGCACGGTGGCTTACACCTGTAATCCTAGCCCTTTGGGAGGCCGAGGCCAGCAGATCCCCTGAGGTCAGGAGTTTGAGAACAGCCTGGCCAATATGGTGAAACCCCATCTCTACTAAAAATACAAAAATTAGACAGGTGTGGTGGCATGTACCTGTAGCCCCAGCTACTCAGGAGGCTGAGACAGGAGAATCACTTGAACCCAGGGACCAGAGGTCACAGTGAGCCAAGATCATGCCACTGCACTCTAGCCTGGGTGACAGAGTGAGACTGTCTCAAATAAATAAATAAATAAATACAAAAACCATGTACCATCATCTAGTCAATAGAGATGCAATCAAACTAAATGTTCTAGAAGGGCAACTATACACATACGTACACACACACACACACACACACACACACACACACACATATACACATAAATATTTCCTAAATGAAAAACCAAATAATAAAACTAGAAAAATGTAGTTAAGTACATTTTAATGCAGTTGTAAAATTTAATTCAAATATAAACTAATTCTTGAAATAGAAGATCTATAATCTATAATATACATTAGAAAATTATCTAAGTCTAAAATTCCAAATTATTCAACAAATCTTGGAAGTATATAAAGTGGTGGGACAAGAGAAATTAAAAAGTTTTAAAATTTCTCATTTCACATTTTTGACAATTAGAAATAAATAGCTTCAAATACAAATTTTAGAAAAATAAGGTATACTCCATCCATAAAAGAGAAAGAGATATGTACCTTTTCTAATCACAGTATATTCCTCCTGCAAATGAATATAGAGTCCTTCTCTAACACAGATGGTTCCCAGGTGTCTAACAGTGGTCTAACCTTTTTTATTTTTACAGCCCTCCCAAAGCTTGCTGGCACATAAACATGAATGGATAAACAATGTAGAATTCACACAAGAAATTTCAAGAAGAGAGAGAAGGAGATTTACATCACACAGTAAACAACCTAGTAAATCTATTAAACGCCATGCATGTGAATAGGCGTTTTCCTCTTTCTGACCCCTTTTTCCCACATAGAGCTCAGTGCTCCCTCCTGTCCTCCCCTTTGCAGTATTTATCCCCTTCCTTCTTCCACTGTGTTCTTCAGTGCACTTGCCACAGCGTCTTCTCCAGCAGGCTGCTCTCTCCCTTCCATGAATCATCTGTTAAGAAAATACATTTTTCATGTAGGTAATTTACATAATACATGTGCATTATATATGTTTATATAATAAAAGATTGTTAGGAAAACCAGTACCACATATACATGCATTATATACATATATACATGTGCATTATATACGTACATGCACACACATGCATATGGAAAATTGTTAGGAAAAACAGCACAATAGTAGTGTTAGCGCTTGTTGTCCTTAGGTGGTGAGATTATACATTTTTTTCCTATAATTTTCTGTAATTTCCTAATTTTCTGTGATCTATATATGTTTTTAATCATCAAAAGACATAAAATGTATGTTCTACATACATTTTACATCCCCATTTAAAGCGTTCCTGTGGATCTCCATGGCCTGCCGGATGACGCTTGATGTTTAGCTCAAGACCGTGCTCTCCTTACTTCCCATCCCTCTCTGACTTGTAGCTCATGCCCTAATGATATTAGAGTGTTTCCTGTGCACACCCAGCTGATTCATGTCTCTTTGTCTTTTCCCACATGTCTACCTCCACCTAGAAGATAATTTCCCTTCTCCTGGCAACCTTCCTACCATCCTTCCCTCCTCAGAGCAGGCACAGAGCTGCTCAGGGAACCTTTCTGGTGGCGCCTTCCATGCACCCTAACTGTATTTTACCCTGAAGATGAAGTAATTTGTCCTTCTGTCTACCCTCCTTTCTGAACTGTAAGCTCCCGAAGAGCAGAAGCCACATTTTGCCATCTTCATATCATAGCTTCTAGAAGGTTCTGCCTACATGATACAGCCTGCAAAACTGAAACTAAACTCAAGTGACACTAGATGTAGAAGACATCTGGTCTGCAGCGAATATATAAAGTGGGAGAATCCTTAGCATAAACAAGCTTTCTCTCTATTCTGTGCATGTTCACAAAACTACCTTGACTAAATATTCAAATTGGGACTGCCAAGCACAAAGGCCTAAAAATACCTGTGTTTTGAGAGGCAAAACAGCTAATACCAGTTGAAAATAATGCCCCAGTGCTATGGCTCTTTGGTATAAGAGCCCCTGCCATTAGCTCTGTTAATGACAGGCAAGGGAAGAGCTGGGAAGGATGTCATATGTGAACTCATAGAACCTTAAACTTCTCTTCTAGTGCACTTCGGAGAATATTCTTAGCCAAAACTGCTGAGTACAGATAAAATAGTTTGCTGCTCTTTAAATCACCCTAATCTTGAAAGCAATTACCGTGCTTTGATAATTGAATTGATTTTTCCTTCCTCATTGAGGGGCACGGACATCGGCTGGGGAACCGAAGAAAAACCTCTTGAATATCATTAAAATTAGCTTTATTGAACAGCTTAGCATATATTTCAATTTTTTTTAAATGAACTTATAAAGCTAAGGAAACACTAGAAAAAAAATTAAATGCAGTCAAGTGTGCCACTACCTTATAATGCCATAGATAAAAAGAAATGAGTAATTCTGAACACTTTTTCAATACAGGAAAAGTGTAGTTTTTTTCCAACATTCATGTATAACTCAAAAGTAGTTCAAGAAGTTTGGCTCAGGCTTTCCCAGTGTAGTTGCCTTTGGGCTGAGACAAAGAAGGTAACATTTCAGCAGAATGCCACTCAGAAAGGATCAGGACTGTTGGAATGGATGGTGCTTATCAACACAGCATTACTGTAAAAATGCTTAACTATATACAGAGACATTTAATTGCCACAATGGGCTCAAATGAGATGCCACAGAAGTTATTATTATTAGCATTATTATTGGTAAGATTACAAGAGATTGTGGCTTGATGCAAAATCTTCCAACATTCAGGAAGTCCAAGGTAGGGTTCTTGGCAGAAATGGTGGTCCGGGAAGAACCAGCTGCTCTTGGGAGAACCTGCTGCTGTTGGGACACACGTTTTTTACTCTCTGGGTTTGCTGAAGTCTACTCAGAATGATGTGGAGTACCCTTTAAATGCACTTACTGGCTGCTTTGGTTTCCTGTCTTTGTTTCCTAATAAAACTTTCTTTTTACATTAATTCAGAATTCCATTGATTCAGAATTCAGAAAACTAGGAAGGTTAAATAGTCTGGCTGCTTTTCCATTGAAACGCATGATGATAATTCATTTTCATAACCTCAGCCCTGAGGCATGAAGAAACCATGAAATACTTTATTGATAGGCAGTAAAGCAAGATCTTAGGGAAAATTTTGGTGCTAAGGAGAATTTTTGATTTTTTTTTAATGGGTAATCTTCAGATGGTATAAAATTGTCATTTGTATTATTTGATCAATGAGATTCTCTGATGCCCAGTGATCCTAGAGAAATAATCACTTGCCATACCAATGTTAGAAGTTTCATTCTAAAAGTTGAATTGTGTGGCTGTTGAATATGAAAGTATACATTAAGGAATCTAATATAAATTCTCAAAATTAAGTGATAATTTTCTGAATTATTTTAATTGTTTATAAGAAAGATATAATTTAGGGGCAACTCGAATAGCAGAGTGTCTTTCAAGGATTACATTAAACATAGTTCAATATTTATACTAATTTTCTAAATAAATTTTCATTTTCATTAAAAAAGTGTACTTGGTAATATGCTTTGGCTGTTTTCCCACCCAAATCTCATCTTCAGTTGTAGTTCCCATAATCCCCATGTGTTGTGGGAGGGCCTGGTGGGAGGTAATTGAATCATGGGGGCGCTTCCCTCATGCTGTTCTCATGATAGTGAGTAAGTTCTCATGAGCTCTGATGGTTTTATAAGGGGCTTAACCCTTTTCTTGGTTCTCATTTTCTCTCCTGCCACCCCGTGTAGAGGTATCTTCTTCCATGATTATAAGTTTTCAGAGGCCTCCCTAGCCATGGGAAACTGTGAGTCAATTAAACCTCTTTTCTTTATAAATTACTCAGTCTTAGGCAGTTCTTTATAGCAGCATGAAAATGAATTAATACAATAAACTCGTACCAGCTAGTGGGGCACTGCTGTAAAGATACCCCAAAATGTGGAAGTGAGTTTGGACCTGGGTAACAAGCAGAGGTTGGAACAGTTTGGAGGGCACAGAAGAAGAGAGGAAGAAGTGGGAAAGTTTGGAACTTCCTAGAGACTTGTTGAATGGCTTTGACCAAAATGCTGATAGTGATATGGACAATGAAGTCCAGGCTGAGATGGTCTCAGATGGAGATGGAGAACTTTTTGGGAACTGGAATAAAGGTGACTGTTGCTATGTTTTAACAAAGAGACCGGTGGCACTTTTCTCCTGCCCTAGGGGTCTGTGGAACTTCATATTTGAAGGAGATGTTTTAGGGTACCTAGCGGAAGAAATTTCTAAGCAGGAAAGTGCTCAAGAGGTGACTTCGGTGCTGTTAAAAAGCATTCAGTTTTATGTATTCACATATACAGCTTGGAATTAGAACTTATAAAAGGAAAGCAGAGCATAAAAGTTTGGAAAATTTGCAGACTCAGGATGCAATAGAAAAGGAAAACCCATATTCTGAGGAGACATTCAAGCCAGCTGCAAAAATTGGCATAAGTAACGAGGAGCCAAGTATTAATTAACAAGACAATGGGGAAAATGTCTCCAGGGCATGGCAGAGACCTTTGCAGCAGCCCCTCCCATTATGGGTCTCGACGCCTAGGAGGAAAATATGTTTTCCTGGGCTGTACCCAGGGCCCCCCTTCTGTGTGTAGTCTAGGGCCTTGGTACCCTGTGTCTAGCTGCTCTAGCCATGGTTAAAAGGGGCCAAGGTACAGCTTGGGCTGTGGCTTCAGAGGGTGCAAGCCCCAAGCCTTGGCAGCTTCCACATGATATTGAGCCTGCGGTCCACGAAAGAATTGAGGATTGGGAACCTCCAAACAAGATTTCAGAGGATGTATGGAAATGCCTGAAAGTCTAGGCAGAAGTTTGCTGCAGGGACGGGGCCCTCATGGAGAACTTCTGCTAGGGTAGTGTGGAAGGGAGATGTGGGGTTGAAGCTCCCACACAGAGTCCCCACTGGGCACTGCCTAGTGAAGCTATGAGAAGAGGGCCATCATCTTCCAGACTCCAGAATGGTAGATCCACCAACAGCTTGCACTGGGCACCTGGAAGAGCCACAGTCACTCAATGCCAGCCTGTGAAAGCAGCTGGAAGGGGGACTTTATCCTGGAAAGTCACAAGGGAAGAGCTACTCAAGGTCATGGGAGCCCACCTCTTAAATCAGTATGGCCTGCATGTGAGACATGGAGTCAAAGGAGATTATTTTGGAGCTCTTAGATTTAATTACTGCCTAGTTGGATTTCAGACTTGCAAGGGGACTGTAACCCCCTTTGTTTTAGCCAATTTCTCCCATTTTGAACAGGTGTATTTACCCAATGTCTGGACCTTCACTGTATCTCAGAACTAACTTGCTTTTGATTTTACAGATTCATAGGCTGAAGGGACTTGCCTTATCTCAGATGAGACCTTGGACTTGGACTTTGGGTTAATGCTGGAATGAGTTGAGACTTTGGGGACTGTTAAAAAGGCATGACTGTGTTTTAAAAAGAGAAGACATGAGATTTGGGAGGGGCCAGGGGTGGAATGACATAGTTTGGCTGTGTCCACACCCAAATCCAAATCTCATCTTGGACTGTAGTTCCCATAATTCCCATGTGTTGTGGGAGGTAACTGAATCATAGGGTGGTTTCTTCCATGCTATTCTCATGATAGTGAGTAAGTTCTCATGAGATCTGAGTTTTATAAGGAACTTCCCCTTCACCTGGTTCTCATTCTCTCTCCTGCTGCCCTGTGAAGAGGTGCCTTCTACCATGATTGTAAGTTTTCTGAACTCTTCCAGCCATAGGGAACTGTGAGTCAATTAAACCTCTTTTCTTTATAAATTACCCAGTCTCAGGCAGTTCTTTATAGCAGCATGAAAATGAACCAAACACCTAGCAAGCATTTATTGGGCATTTACTCTATGCATCACACTGTAATAGCTATCTAGGGAGAAAATATAAACGAAGCAAACAAAAAGATGTTCACTGCATTTTAGTCCATGTAGAGTGTGGCATCAGGTAGACAAAAGCATCAGCTTTACTCTTTATTTTCTGCGTGACCTTGGGCACACTACTTGACTAGCCTTGGAATCAGCATCCATAACATGAGTATAATAGTGCTTTACCTTATTGGACTTCCAGTATAATGAAATGAGATAATGTACCTAGAGTATTTTACATAACATCTAACACATGGGGTTTAAATGAAGGCTAATATTATCTCATTTAACAGAGTCACCATGACAATTGATGCCCCTTCTCTTTTCCATGCACCATTATTTTCTCTACTGCATTAATCCTCTATAATGCATCAATATTCAAACCTTCAGTATTTCTCCCAGCTGAAAGGAACTTCGTCTTGACTCCACTTTTCCCAGCTACTGTCTCACTCCTCTGCTTTGCTTTACAACCGAACCTCTTCAATAGAGGCTTCAGTAGTGAGCTGCACTTGGGTTAAGAAAATAAGTAGATCCCAAGCTTGACAGAAAGCTTTGTCACAGAAGCAGTTCAGATCAGCAGATGGGACTAAATAACACACATATTTGTGCACATGTAGACGCAGCACACACACACCCCATACACATACACAAGCTGATGAACAAGATGAAGAAAGTACATTGATGGTGTCAAGGGCTGTGAAAATACCAAGGTGTATAAAAAGTTCAAGAAAAACTCTTGGCTTTATCAATTAAGAGACGATTAGACACTCTACAAGGAAATCTCAGTAAAGTAAGAATCTGAGAAAACATATACCAGATGGCTTTAATCTCCTCAGTGATTCCTCTCTTCTCATTTTCTCTTCCATTGCACACAAATAAGTTTTCCTCTTAACATTCTAGTAAATGTCATTAACGTTTCTGTTCTCATTAACGTCACTGATAACCTCCACATTCCTAAACCCAATGGTCAGTTTTCAGGCTTCATCCTATATCATCGGTGGCATTAGCTGACCACTCTGTACTCCTGGAGACACTTTATACACTCAGCTTTCAAAAATCACTCTCCTGGTTTTCTTCTTACTCCACTGACAACTCCTTTTCTGGTTCCTTCTCGTACTTCTTTCCCTTAATGTAAGAATACCCTAGGGCTCAGGCATAGCTCTTCTCCCCCTCCCATTCTCTCGTTTTTACCCTCCCTTCCCTTTTACTCCCCTCCTCATCTCTTCTTTCCACTTTAAGTTTCATGTTTTCAAATGACATTCATATACTCACAACTCCCAAATCTGTATTTATAGCACAGATTACTCTTTGACTCCAGATTCACAGTGGAATCACGGCCTACTTGACACCTCCATTTGGAGGTGTTTTAGGCAACTCAAACTTAACATGTACAAAACTAAACTGATGCTGCTACTCATTCATTGTTGCCTGCATTTCCATTAGTGCTAGCTCTTTTTCTCCAACTACTGAGTCCAGAAATCTTGGCATGATTTTTTTGTTTCTATTTATTTCATACCCTATATGGTGGTCTTTAAATATACCCTATTTTTAATACTCTTCCCTTCAAATAGTGAAGCCTAATTTCACTCCCCGTGAGAGTTGGTCTTATTGACTTGCCTCTAATAAAATAAATAAAATGGAAGTGAAGATGTGCACTTTGAAGTCCAGGTCATAAAAGGCACTGTGACTTTCTTTTTGTTTCTTTTCTCACTCTGACTGTGTTAGTATGCTCTGGCTACCATAAGAAAAGCTGCTGGGTGGCCCAAATAACAAATGTTCTCACCGTTCTGGAGGTTAGAAGTCCAAGATCAAGGTCCAACACAATCAGTTTCTGGTGACAGTTCTCTTCCTGGCTTGCAGACACCACCTTCTCACTGGTGGAGAAAGAGAACAAGCTCTCTGGTGTCTCTTTTTTAAAGACACTAATCCTGTTGGAGCAGGACTCCATTCTTATGATCTCACCTAACCTTAATCACATCCCCAAAGGCCTTATCTCCTAATACAGTCACATTGGAGGTTGGGGTCTCAACATATAAATTTGGGGGCTGGGGAGTACCCACATATTACACCATAATACTAGGGGAAGTTAGTGGTCTTATGAAAATATACCAGAACACAATGGAGAGGTCCATGTGGCAAGGGACTGGGGCTTCCTGCCAACAGCCATGCAAGGATCCATCTTAGAAGCAGATCATCCAGCCCCAGTCAAGCGTTCAGATAATAGGAGCCCCTGATAGCATCCTAAATGCAACCTAATGAGATACCCTGAGCCAAACTACCCACCTAAGCTACTCTCGAATTTCTGACCCACAAGAATTATGAAATAATAAATGATTGCTTTAATTCAGTATGTTTTGAGCTAAACTGTCATGAAGCAATAGATAACTAATATACGCCACATCCAATCCATCAGCAAAGCTGTTGTCTTTATCTTCAAAATATATTCAGAATCCAACTACCTTCATTGTACTGCCCAAATATTAGGCATTATTATATCTTACCTAGGTTTTGCAGTATCTTCTTAAATGGTTTCCCTAATTCTACTTTTATTCCATTTATCAGGACAACAATCAGAGTGAGCTTTTAAAAGTAAAATTATGTCACTTCTATGCTCAAAACTTTCAAATTTAAAGCTAAAAGCTCTGTTGCCTCCTTGACTTTCTCTCCTGCTATTATCTTCATTCTGTTTGCTCCTGCCATATGGACCTCTTTACCATTCCTGCATCACACCAGGCACTATCCAACTTCAGGACCTTCGTTCTTGCTGCTCCCTGGCCTGAGACACTCCTCTTTCACTTATCCCAATAGCTTAAATCCTCTTCTTTAAATATTTACTTGAGTATTGATTTTTTATTCCTTATTCCCTTTCCCTGTGCTATTTTTTTTTGCATAGCTCCTGTCACCTAATCTACATAATATATAATTTACTCTTATATTTGGTTTGTTTCTGAATCCTTCCCCACCCAATGGAATGCTAACTCCATGATGGCAGGGATTTTGTTTGTTTTGCTGACTCCTGTATTCTCAGTATCAAGGAGTGTGCCTGGCACATACTATGTATTCATTAAATTTTTTTGTAAGAATGAATAAATAAATAAATAGGCAATGCAATTTTACTTTTCTAAAATGCCAAAAGTGACATATCTAGGTTGTGTGGTTGCAAAATATGAACCTGGGTTTGCCTTGACCCTAATGGTCATTTAATTATAACACATTGCAGGGCCCATTTTATATTATTCTTTTTTCATAAGAAATATTATTGAAAGAAAAATCTACTTTTTTCCATATAAAGACTGGAAAGAAGATGGTCCTGTCAGAAATCTGAGTGATACCTAACATGGCAGAGTCTTTTTCATTGTTGGAGGTAGTGTAGGTACGTGCTGAACCACTATTTACTTAACCACAGATACTGTAGAGGAAACTGATGCTCTGCATGAGGAATTAACCAGGCGACCTACCCATTACCTGGTTGGTGACCTATCCATCACTCTATCAGTCCTTTTAATGCTGATATAGGTTCCAGCTAGTCAACACGAAGTCAGTGCACAGACATTAAATTTGCAGATCTTTGAGGGAAAAAAGGAATCAAAGAAAGAGTCAAATTTCAACCCTCTGTTGTCAATGGGCTATTCATAGCCCTTAGAGCCAGACTCTTGACTGTTGGCATGCAGAAAATGTTGAGCTTGGCTTTTGATATCTTAAAGCTTAGGAACATCCATGTGGAATATCCCAAGGCATGGTAAGTAATACCTTCCTCAAGGACTAGAGAGAGAATAGTTAGGAAATGTAGGACGGTCCCCTTTGTAGGAGAGTTTAACACAAACTCCATCAGTGCCAAGAGGACTGCTTCTTTCAGGACAGCACGCCTTGTGAAAATTTCTGATCGACCCTCCCAGGGGCCATATTTAAAGTGATCTGAATATTGCCAATAGGGATGTAGAACTGGTTACTCATTTTCTGACACAGGGACAAGAAGGAAGAAGCCTTGACCAGGTGTATTAGTCCATTCTCCCACTGCTATCAGGCCAGACCTTAGACTGGGTAATTTACATAGGAAAGAGGTTTAAGTGACTCATAGTTCTGCAGGGCTGGGAAAGTCTCAGGAAACTTACAGTCATGGTGGAAGGGGCAGCAAACATGTACCTCTTCACATGGCAGCAGGAAGGAGAAAAATGAGTGTCCAGTGAAGGGAGGAGCCCCTTATAAAGTAAGAACAGGATGAGGGAGCCACACCCATGATTCAATTATTTCCACCTAGTCTCTCCCACATGTGGGATTCTGGAAACTACAATTCAGGATGAGATTTAGGTGGGGACACAGGCAAACCCTGTCACCGGATCATTCCATTAGAGGAAAGAAACTATCCAAAAGCTTATATACATTTAACCGAAATCAACTGTTGCTGGGGTGGTAGGAGAAGTAGGATACTCTTCGGCCCCAGAATGGGTCAGAGTCAGATACTAAGTGTTAAGTACTGCACAGCTGTCCTGGGGGCCTGGTGAGCAGATAGAACTCAGGCCTCATGTTCATGCAGATGGGAAGGAACATAGTGGGATTTCAGTTGGGAGACCTCTGCACATCACAAAAAGATTACCTAATTAGAAAATAAAATGAAAATCCAGCTCCCCTCCCCACACACCTCATCACAGAATGCTGCTTTACTCCTTCTGCTTTTCATACGATGGGAGGTGTCAAAATGAATGATGTAGAAGTGGTTATTGGAAAAGTGCCATGTAGTACATTTGTATGGTATTGTTAAAATGTAAATCAAGTCAACTTCATTAGGATGCTTAGTAGTTTCAAAATCAGGCTAGAGTCCTTTCTGAGGCTCAGCTCCCAGCTGGAAGGGTAGTTTCCCTGGCGCAGCTGTCCATGCTACTAACTGTTCGAGGCAGAGATGGCATTTGAATGTAGATTTGAATATACTGAGCAACTGACAGCTATTCTCAGTCCACGTTTTAAGTCAGTTTTTCCACATTAGGAAAATACATTTTGTTCATTCAACTGACCTTGATAAGAGTATAAACTCTTGCAGCATGGGGTACGGAGATGCTACTACTGTTCTCACCAGCTATGGTTGTATACCCACGGCCTTGGGAGTCAATTTAGCAGAGCGGTAAATGCTGGGTAAAGCAGCCTTAGGTTAAAGTACACATTACAGAGGGGGACAGTGCTGTTCTTCCTTGCAAGAGAGGAACAGCTTGAGGAAAGCAGTTTATCTGAGGAGCAGCTGAGGCCAGCATTGTCAGGCTCCAGGGTGAGCTGCAAGCTGATTTTTTAAAAAAAGCTATCTTCAGCTTGATTGACAACAGGGCCATAGAAGCAACTTGGGCCAGCAACCTGGGACATACATGCAGACACAGACACACACACACAAACACACATACACACACACGCACACATACAGGCACATGCATGTACAACACAGGAACTGGTAAATGAGACAGAGAAGGAATAGGCTAGAGGTAGGATGACCAAAATGGTTTAATGACACGAAAGCCAAACACCAAGAGGGAAAGGGTGAATAACGACATCAAGGTTTGCAAAATGGTCAAGGTGGCAGGGCTTGGTGGCTCATGCCTGTAATCCTATCACTTTGGGAAGTGGAGGAGGGAATATTGCTTGAACGCAGGAGTTTAAGACCAGCCTGGGCAACATAGCAAGACCCCTGTCCCTACAAACAAAAATTAGCTTGGCTTGCTGGTGCAGGCCTGTAGCCCCAGCTACTCAAGAAGATGAGGTGTGAGAATCATTTGGGCCTAGGAGTTTGAGGTTGCAGTGAGCTGTGATAGCACTACTGCACTCCAGCCCAGGTGACAGAGCAAGACCTTGTCTCAAAATAAATAAATAAATAAATAAAAATAAAAATAAAAAAATAAATCAAGGCACATAAAATATTCAAAAAGGCCCTTGGATCTGTCAGTTAGGAAATCAGTAGTGATATCAAAACAGGGGTTGGCAAACAATGGCAGCTGGCTGCTTTTGGTATGGCCTGCAAGCTCCGAATGGTTCTAACATTTTACCAGTGATAACAGCTGCTGGAATAGTTGATTACATTGCTTCTTGGTCTGAAAGCCTAAAATATTTACTATTTAGCCCTCTATAGAAAAGAAGTTCACTTACCCTTGCTCTAAAGATACATTTTAGGAGAGGGGAGCGATAACTTGAAGAATCCAGGTATCTCTCAACATGTCAGTAACAAAAGTGAGGGATATGAAAATGGAATTCAGGCTTTGGTACCTTGGCTACACAGGAGAGTCCACCAGAAAGTTTTTACATATACTGCTGTCTTGATCCCAACCTCAAGATATTTCTGGTTTAACAATTGGTTGATGGCACCTAGGGTTGGTTTTTTTTGTTGTTGTTTTTTGAGATGGAGTCACTCTCTGTTGCCCAGGCTGGAGTGCAATGGTGCGTTCTCAGCTCACTGCAGTCTCCACCTCCCAGGTTCAAACCATTTTCCTGCCTCAGCCTTCCAAGTAGCTGGGACTACAGGCATGCACCAACATGCCCAGCTAAGTTTTGTATTTTTAGTAGAGATGAGGTTTCACTATATTGGCCAGGCTGGTCTCAAACTCCTGACCTCAGGTGATCCACCCACCTCAGCCTCCCAGGGTTGATATTTTTTAATGGCAGACAGGGCTAAGTATAAACATATTATACTCTTATTGTAAAATCAGTATCAAGTCATCCGGAGGTGGATGACAAGATTTTGGAGTAAATGCCCTACTGACATTAGACTTTACTGGATTCAGTCAGGCCAGTTTTATGACTTTCTCCACCACCAAGTAGTGGCAAGGTGGGACATCAGCCAGTAGTCAGCAAATACTTACTGCATGCCTATATTGTGCAGGGCACAGTAGAAAGACAATGGGGTGAGGAATCTTGGGGTGTTGGTGAGGACATCCTGAAAAGTTGAATTATGTGGTTCATACTGTAAAAGGAGCCAACTGGGGTCAGAAAAGGTTGGATGGATGAATGGATGGAAGATGGATGTATGAATGGATGAAAGGTGGATGGATGAATGGATGGATTTGGAGTTCAGAAGTGTTAAAAAAATAAGAAGTGGCTGAGAGGGAAAGGGCAGAGTCTGTACCTGTGAGAAAATCAGAGCAATTTTTGATATTTTTTAACGGCAGACAGGGCTGAGTATAAACATGTTATACTCTTATTGTAAAATCAGTATCAAGTCATCTGGAGGTGAATGACAAGATTTTGGATGTGTGGTCACAAAGAAGACATTCCAATTACACCTTACTAGAGAGCAGGTTCAGGTCATGACAAGTCCTCAGCTGTGAGCCTTCAATCCAATTTAAAGAGTTCTTACTGATTTAAATTTCTTTTCTATTTATTTATTTACCAATATTGAAATAGCACTCCCCCCCATTTTTATGGTCAACATATTTCTTTATTTCAGTCTATATAGCCTTTGTGGACAACCTAACTACCATTTTATGTTATTACTTTTAGATTAAAGTAGGTTCCATTCAAGTGATAAATGTTTATAATACATTTATAATGTACTTGTAAACTGAGACTTTATATGCAAAAATACAAATTTGCAAGCATTTTCAGAAGATCCTTCCAAACTTTAAAGATATCCATCAGCAGCCATGAAGCAGCGCTCCTTTTAGAGAGTTGCACAGCACTAAGCTGTCTGTTACAGAGAGCAGCCACACACTAAGGGAATGCAGGGCTCATGGAATAGGGAGAATTTAAAATTATTTATTAAAATTAAGTGTTTTTATTCATGGTTTGATTTCTTTTAGGTTGTTACAATCTCCAGGAACAATAGGTCACATGATTGAAACACCTGTTCAATTTTTCTTGCTGAAGACAATGAACTGGGTTAAGTTTAGAAACAACCACACCTGGAAAAAGTATGGCTTTGTTAGCTGCTTACTTCTTCTTCAGAGAAAAAATATTTTTCTAGTTTCTTTCTTTAGTTACAAAAATAATATGTGCTAATTATAACAAGCCAATCAATGCAGAGGCCTGTAGATACGAAGCTCAGAGTCATTCACTCTTCTTCGGAGTGGCTCCCCAAGGCAGCCAACATTGGCAAGCAGGCTTGTGTGTTTCCACACTGTCTCTTCAGCAAGGCTTATTCACTTGCTTCCTTTAAAGCTTCCCACAAGCAGATGAGGATCAATCTCGGATTCCAGAAGAGAGAACTCAACCCCTACTGTTAGAAGGACCCTACAGTGAAGGTGGCAGGTCAAAGAGCAGCCTGGTGCCGACTGTGTTCAAATCCCGCTTCTCCACTTGCTGCATAACTGGAGCAGATGATTCAGCTTTCCTTTGCCTTAATTGACTCATGTAAATGGGGATATTAAAATATCACATATGGTTTATTATGTTGATTAGGAAGTTAATGCAATACAGCATGCATAGCAGTTAGTAAGCACTCAATAAATGGTAGATACTATTATTTTCTCTCTTGTGAGAGCAACACAAGTGAAAAGAATGAGCCTTTGGTAACTGGGGATCTGAGGACATACAAACTGTACCAAGGATAACCACAGTCACAAAAGAGCACCATGTGTATCAGCTTAGTATTACACAGTCACAAAACACTTCATCAACTGTTTCCCTTACATGGCTAGAATTTAACATTAATTCTTTTTTGTTTTTCAGGAATAATAAAGAACATCAATAAAATCATAGGCATAATTTTTAAACAATGTTATTGAAGAATAATTACATAGGATAAAATTCGCTGGCCGGGTGCAATGGCACATGCCTGTAATCCCAACACTTTGGGAGGCCAAGGCAGGGGGATTACTTGAGGGCAACGTTTGAGAACAGCCTGAGCAACAAAGCAAAGGCTGTCTTTACTGTATATATATAAAATACATATAATATGAATATATATATATATATATTTTTTTAAATAGCCAGATGTGGTGATGTGCACTTAAAGTCCCAGCTACTCAAGAGGCTGAGATAAGACGACAGCTTGAGCCCAAGAGTTGGGGGCTGCAATGAGCTATGATCCCAACACTGTACTCCAGCCTGGGTGACAGAGTGAGACCTTGTCTCTAAAAATAAATAAGTAAATAGAAATTTTCAAAAATTAAAATTCATCCATTTTAGGAATACAATTAAATGAGTTTTAGTGCATTTACTGAGCTGTGCAACCATCACTACAATCTAGTTTTGGAACTTTTATATCACCATAAAAAGCTCCCTCATGCCTGTGTACAGTTAAGCCTAGTTCCGATCCCCATCTCTAGACACCATTAATCTACTACTCTCTGTCTCTATGACTTTGCTTTTTCTGGACACTTTATATCAATGGATCATGCAGTATGTGGTCTTTGGTATCTGACCAAAGACATAATGTTTTCAGTTAACATAATGTTTTAAAGATCCATCTATATTGTAGTACGTATCGGAATGTGTTCCTTTGTACTGATGAGCTGTATTCCATTGGATGGACATACCACAGTTTGTTTATCCATTCAACAGTGAATGGACATTTGGTTGTGTCCATTTTTTAGTGATCACGAATAATGTCACTATGAACATTTGTGTGGAAGTTTCTGGGTGGACTTTCGTTTTTATTTCTCTTGGGTAGATACATAGAGGTGAATATAGTACATTTATATTTAACTTTTTAAAACTACTGAACTGTTTTCTACCATAAGCGCACCATTTTACATTCTCACCAGCAATGTGTGAAGGTTCTACAGGTCTAATTTTAAAGATCAAAATAGAAAGGGGATTTAAAAATGCACAAATTCAAGTGCTGAATGCCCGTTCTCTGACACTGGTTATCTTCTGAACTCCCCTTTAATGAAAGGACAGGGAGAATCCTTCTGCCTTCCCCAGATTCTCATTTCCCATATCTTGCTGTTTGGCTGGATGAAGGCTCCCTCACTTAATTTAGTCCTGCAAATTCATGGAAAGCAACCGTGAGCTTCTCCACTCCTAGCAAAGCTAACAGGCTATCTAAAGTGGAAAGGACATTTAACAAATGCAAATCCACTCCTTGGGTATGGCAAGAGAAGGGTTAATGCAGCTTGTAACAATTATTGACTACAAGAACTGCAAATGATTGCATAAAATTTCTAAAATATGCCTGCAAGGTTCTCTTATTGATGTGTTGCCCCCAAGGGTACACATATGGGTTTAAGTGTCTAAACTGTTTTATTAATTAAATTGCTATGATTTACCTCTCCCATGTTAGCATTTACTGTTTATGAAACAGCCCTGTAATTACAAAATGATGTACTAGTGTTGCTTGTTTACTTTGTGGGTGAAATATTATACACACACAGATATGTGTGTGTGTATATATATATATATATATACACACACACACTTATATATGTTTACAGACACACACACACACACACACACACACACACACACACACACACACACAGAGTTTTTTTCCCCCATCAACCCTCACAGGCTACTTTATTTCTAGTCCAATTAATAGGCAACCTCCAGTGGTGCATTAAATTGCTTTTTAAGGGGAGGGGCAAGGTAACTGAGAAGTTCATTGGTCCTGCTGAGGTGTGTGATGGCATCCATGTATGTTTGTTTATTTCCTTCCATAGACAGACAATTGAAATCATAAGATTTTATTGTAAAAAAAAAAATCTGTCAAGAACAGCCTTGAGGATACCTCAGCAAGTCCTAAAACTGTAGACCTATTTTAATTATACAGCATCTAATTATCTTCAGTGCCCATTCTGAAGGCATATGTAGGAATATATAATATAAATTATCTATGCTACATAGACAATACTTAAATAAAGTCGTTGTTGAAGTGCTTTTCGTTTGCCTTTATTTTATACCTATTTATTTGTCCCATGTACAAACCATATTCTGGTGCTGAGTCTGATGCCCATATTTTTATCAGTTTTCTCAACTGCGGGTAATATCTGGCTTTTATGTATTTCACATTATGCCAAGTCTGGTTCAACCATATATCAAATGATTATTTTTAGATTGGAAGAACTTAGGGGTTATATACTCACACTTTCCATATTTCCGTAACATTTCTGGGTTCTGTATGGATTGATTATAATTGACATCTCAAATCTCTTTTATACAGTGGTAATGTATAATTTTAAAAGCCTATCTTTCAGAGATACTAGGTTAGAATAAAATATTCTTTAAAATATCTTAACATATAGGGAAAAAGTTTACAAAATATCAATTTGGTTAGCAATCTAACGATGCACAAATTTATTATAAAAGGGCTGCTCTGCTCCCATGGCAGTGATGAATTCTGATTGCAGAGGCTAGAATAAATTCGTGGGGCAGAAAAGAGCAAAAGAGAAGTAGGTAATACAGAGCTTAGACAGGCCCATACACTTAAGGTGCTTTACACATTTTTACTTACCCACTTGAATGTTGATCAAGAACCTAAACTAGAATGGTATTTGGTAATATACTATACACTAAAATGAATGTGAAGACTTTCAAGGCGGTAACTTCAAGAAGCTCACAGTTAGGTAAAAGGAATGCTCTGTTTATAAGCATGCAGAAAAGTTGCATGCTAAGAAAACAACAGGGTTGCAGTAGATAGAGGAAGTTCTTCTGGTTGGAGTGGTTAGAAAAGTCTTCTTGGGAAAGATAGTATTATCTTTTTGGCATTGGGGGGAATTTTAATAGATGGGGGCTTTCAAGGACAGGCAATTCTAGCAGGGGAAATGGTATGGGTAAATGAGCAGAGGTTAGAAAGTCTATGGTATATGAGGATCATACACACAAGTGAAATAAAGCAATCTATAGATGGGGGCTTTTAAGAACAGGTAACTTTAGCTGGGGAAATGGTATGGGTGAAGGGGCAGAGGTCAGAAAGTTCATGATACATGAAGATCATACACACAAGTAAAATAAGGCCATCTTTTCTACTGGCATTTCTGACTTCATATTAAAAGAAAGTCATGGAGGATACCACCGGAGTAGCCATTCATCTTGCAATTGCATGATGTGGATAATTACGGTGAAAGAAGTGCAAATCCTCACAGCCACTAGTTCAACAACTGGCAAATATGTGAGAGTAAAGCAAAGAATGAGTGAGTGGCTGAATAGTAAAAATGCACAATGAAGGAACAAGCAGCAACAAAGGGATAGATGAAGGAAGTGTGGCAAGAGGTTGGTAATGACTGACTGGATTATGGCTCATGATACATTTTTTTTTTCACTTTTATAGGCTTGACATTTTCATAATAAAATTTTTTTAAGTTGTTACAATTTCTGTTTCTATTCCCATAGAAACAGTCCTCCTCAAGGTTCTAATGATCCCCCATTATGAAATCCAGATGAAAACGTATGTTCATCTTACATGACTTCCAAGCAGCCTTTGACACATTTGACCACTTCCACTTTTTGGAAACATTTCCCACTGGTTTTGCTGACACCGCATCTCTCCCTGTTTTCTCCTTGCCTGCCCCTGTTGAGTTCTGCTGCCAGCACCTCATCCCATCTGACCTCCAAATACAGGGTTCTTGGGTTCCACTCTTGGTCCCATGATCTTTTCACTCCACCCTCTCTTCCTCAGTGACACATTGAGTTGAGTTATCCCATGCTCTGGTGACTCCTCCTGTGTCCTTAGCCCAGACTTCTACAATGAGTTCCACACTCACATATCAAACTTGAATCCATATCTCTAGTCAACACCTTCTGTATTAGTCGGGGTTCTCTAGAGGGACAGAATGAATAGGATATATGTAGATATAAAAGGGAGTTTATTAGAGAGAATTGACTTACATGATAACACAGTAAAGGCCCATGACAGGCTGTCTGCAAGCTGAGGAGCAAGGAAGCCAGCGGTGGATCAGTCTGAGTTTTAAAATCTCAAAAATAGGGAAGGCAACAGTGCAGCCTTCAGTCTGTGGCCAAAAGCCCGAGAGCCCCTGGCAAACCACTGGTGTAAGTCCAAGAATCCAAAAGCTGAAGAACTTGGAGTTTGACGTTTGAGGGCAGGAAGCAACAGCACAAGAGAAAGATGAAGGTCGGAAGACTCAGCTAGTCTGTCCTTCCATCTTCTCCTGCCTGCTTTATTCTAGCCACACCAGCAGCTGATTAGATGGTGCCCACCCAGATAGAACATGAGTCTGTCTCTCCCAGTCCACTGACTCAAATGTTAATCTCCTTTGGCAACACTCTCACTGACACAGCCAGGAACAATATTTTGCAACTTTCAATCCAATCAAGTTGACACTCAGTATTAACCATCACACCT
Source organism: Sapajus apella (assembly GCF_009761245.1). Classification (NCBI taxonomy): domain Eukaryota; kingdom Metazoa; phylum Chordata; class Mammalia; order Primates; family Cebidae; genus Sapajus; species Sapajus apella. The sequence goes on along the minus strand of NW_022437010.1, from coordinate 3,117,553 downwards.
CCATTTACAGCCTCTTAGAATTCACCAGGTTCAGAATGGAGCTCATGATCTTTCCCCCCAGCCTGTTTCTCTTCATCATTACTGTCATGGTGAATGCCACCACTATCTACTCCGCTGCTCATTCCAGAACTCAAGGTGTTGTTCTCTGCTGTCTTCATCTCCTCTCAGCCTATCCATCACCACGTGTTGTCAATTTCACTTCCAAAATAGTTTTCAAGCCTGTTCACTCTGTCAACCTACACACCCACCACTGTCTCTCACTTAGACTAACTACTGAGAAAGCCCTATTGTATATCCACACGTTGTAGGAACCCCCACCTGCCACTCCATCCTCCCCTTGGAAACCGGAGTGATCTTGTAGAAACCTAATTATTAAATACTCTTCTACTTAAAGCCGTTCCCCTTCCCCCCAGTGCCAAAGCTTTTCCTATGGCCCAGGAGACCCCATGTGATCTATGTGCATCATCTTATACCACTGTCCCCTGTTCACTTGTTTAGAAGTGGCTGCCCTTCTAGCCCCTATTCCTTTGGGTTTCAGCAAAAATGGTCCTTCATCAGCCTTATCAGACTTGCAGAAAAGGTGAAGGCTCCGTGTGTTGCACTTTCATTGTTGACTGTCGTTTTCCTTCATAACATTGTACACAAATGCAACTACTATTTATGTAATTATGAGTTGGTTTACAACATCCAGTGTTAGACAGAAGGCTCCAGGGTTTAACACATTTTCCCTTGCCTGACATATAGTATCTCCTCAATTAATAATGTCCCTCATAAAGACAGAGACTGTATCTGTCAGAACATGGCACATAGTAGGTGTTCAATAAATGGTTAAACTCTTATTGAATGTTGTTGATGTTCAAATTAAACACTGGAAACTGAATCAATGTTACCCGTCATTTTCTTAATAATGCCTCCTAGAAAGAGCTAGTGGAGCAGTAATGAGCTGCTAGGTATTTATTTGGTAATTTGCCTCCTTCCCCCTTCCCTCTAGAATGGGTAACATTTTCCTTGCCTCCCCTGGTGATGTGCCTCATCAGAAGTGAGCTGGATGGATTTGGAGAGTTTTGGAGTCTTTTGCTTTCCTGAATAAAGGCTATACACTAGGAGCCAGATGTGAAATCTTCTGACATTGAATTTAAAGAGGGCTACGGAAAGTTTGAGAGTCATTTCGGAGTAAACAACTTTCCATCCTACCTAGTCCATCTAAGAGCACATAATTATTTACTCCTTCTGATTTTCCCAGTTAAGGCATCTCTATCTTAGTGAAGTGGAGACTGAGTTGCTGAGTATTTTTAAGTGAGAAGCTCATAGACCTAATTCCAGTTTCACAGCCCTCAGCCTCAAGATGTCAGGTAAGTCAGACATCAGGTTCCGAGTCCCGGTTTTGCAAACTCAAAGCAAGATGAAAGTTTACTCAGGTTCCGAGTCCCGGTTTTGCAAACTCAAAGCAAGATGAAAGTTTACTCACTTAATTACCAAATGGCAAAAATATGGAAAAGCCACGTTTTTAGTAAGTTGGATGAGTGTAGATGTTTTTAGTAGGTTGGATGCATAAAATGGAAAGTGCAACTCCTTAAACATGGCCAGCACCACCCTGGACCACAGCTGCTCAGCAGTCACAACTCTCCTAGGCGTGGTGGACACAGATGTACTGCTTTGGCAACCTGTTTCAACCATGGCAGAAGTCTCCAAGCAGCAAAGCTCTACCACTTTTCAGGGGATCCTGCACACATTGTGGGGAACTGGCCCATGGTGGACGGTTGAATAAATACATCTTATCTTAAACTGCAATTAGGAGCTTTTGGCTTTTCTGTTCTATTAAGAAAGTCATACACTTGAGAGAAATGACTAAACCCACAAGATCTCTTTGCTGGTGGAATTTAAAAATATTGTTTTCTTCCTGGTTCTATTTGCAGACTATTCTAGTGGGTTAGTTGATCAAACCCAATTGCCTTCTGTCTCTGGGACTTAAGATTAACATATGCAACCTATTTCTCTAAGAGACACTGCATGCTGAGTTCTTGGCTCTAGGTCCTCACCGTAAACATTAATCAGGTGAATGTCCTCTATTGAAATTAGAAGGTCAGGATAGTAACCAGGAAACTCAGGCAGCTGCTCTTTCTGTGGTACCTGAGAGGGCCTGCACAGGTGACAAGAATTCCCTGCTGTCCTCGTTGTGGGCTCAGATTGCATATAGGCACCAGCTGAGCACCCCAGCCAGCACCCCAGACCAAAGCTGGTGAAAAAGCTCCTGTTCCTGTTTCTTTATCAGGAGTTGGAAACAAGCAATGAATTGGTTTTCTTAAAATTAGTTAGAATACTTAAATACATTCTACCTTTGCAGTGTCTGCCTCTCTAATTTGAAGTTTCTCTGAAAGTTCACCACGGACTTCCTCACTTTCAAATTTGATGGTCTCTCCTCTGTCTTTTCATTCTCCGTCCTCTGATGCTTGATTCTGCTGATGGTCAGATATCTTAGCTATCTGGCTATAGACTGAAGATTTGTATCCATCCAAAATTTGTATTTTGAGACCCCAGAGGGCTTTCTTGCCCCTTCTTCTACATGAGGAGGCAGCATCTACAACAAAGAAGAGAACCCTCACAAGGCACTGAATCTGCTGCAACAAGGTAGGCAACTTTAAAAATGCCTTTTAACAAAAGGTCTTGCTGTTTGAAGGATCTTAAAGCACTATTTTTAGTTTGCAGTTGGAAGACATGAATATTTCAGATGGACTTTGTGAATGTGTGATGAGTTTAAGTAAGCTTGAGACAGTCATGAGTTATCCTAACAGACTGTGTCTCTTTAGAATCTCTGTTCCTTAGTCTTATGGGAAGGATGTCTCATGTCTCCTGTATGTTCTGTATGTTCCTGTACATGGGAGCAGAAAGCCAGAAGCTTTGGCCACAGACTCTTCCAGGGAGACTCCACAAGAGCCTGCCAAGGAATGCAAAAGGACTCCTTAGAGGTGACAAGGCAGTTTGGCAAAGACAGATGGGCTTCTTCACAGACTGATGTATGTGAAAGATAGACTTCATGGCCGGGTGTGGTGGCTCATACCTGTAATCCCAGCACTTTGGGAGGCCAAGATGGGCAGATAACCTGAGGTCAGGAGTTCAAGACCAGCCTGGTCAACATGGCAAAACCCCATCTCTACTAAAGATATAAAAATTAGCTGGACACCTGTAGTCCCAAGCTACTCAGGAGGCTGAGGCAGGAGAATCATTTGAACCAAGTAGGCAGAGGGTGTAGTAAGCCAAGATCATGCCATTGCACTCTGCCCTGGACAACAGAGTGAGACTCCATCTCAATTAAAGAAAAAAAGAAGAGACCTCAGGTATACCTTCTCAGGCTGCTAGAAGGATGTAAAAAAAAAGTCTCTAACAAGAGTGCTTTCACTTTTGGAATTGAGAAAGGTAAATTTCCCAAGGACTGTAAAGCTACTCTTGTCTCCTCTATTGATATTTTTCTCTGAAAAAATAAATGTCTTTTTGCATTATTTAAATAGCACATAATTAAGTACTAAGGCCTCTCTGTTACTTGTACCCAAAGCACAGCCCAGTGAGGTATGGAGGCCTAGAGGGCTGTAGAGAAGCATCGCCTCTCAGAGCAGGAGAGAGAAAAAACAATAGACAGAGACAGACAGGGACCCAGGGCAGGAAGAAGAGAAAGGAAGTGTTTAACATTCAGAATTTGTCTACAGCCGATAATTTATTGGAACTCATCTGTAACAAGGCCTGGCACTGATTTATAAGTTGATTTGAAAAATAAATAAAAGTGATAGAAACCTGCATTTGGTTTTAATGATAGACTGTTGCAGCGTGAAAAGTAAGGATATGAAACATTGCAAGGAAATTAGATATTATGCCCTGAAGACAATTGCAGCTACCAGCCCATTAATTGTTAGATATTTATTATTAAAAATTTCTTTTCATGAGTGACTGCAGAATATTTGCGCTACGCAAGCTGTTGGGTTCTGACATGAATGAAGTGTGGGGAGCTCATTTGTTTCTGTGTGTGTATGTGTGTGTGTGCGTGTGTGTAAAACTGAACAGCCAGCTGACCAAAATAGGTGACAGCAAAAACACAAACATAGAGGGCTGCCTTTTAACTCAGAACAGAGCAAGGAATGCTGCAGCACTTGTTATTTCTGTTATTAAATAATAATTTAATAAATATAATAATTTTTAACTCAAGTATAGGCACAAGTTAGATCTTTCTATTTTAGAACACAAATCAAAAATTCCTGGCCGGGCCAGGTGTGGTGGCTCACGTCCGTAATTCCCAGCACTTTGGGAGGCTGAGGCGGGAGGATCACTTGAGTCCAGGAGTTCGAGACCAGCCTGGGCAACACGGTGAAACCTTGTCTCCAAAAATAATAATAATAATAAATTAGATAGGCGTGGTGACATGTGCCTGTGGACCTAGCTCCTTGGGAAACTGAGGTGGGAGGATCACATGAGCCCAGGAAGTCCAGGCTGCAGTGAGCCATGATTGTGCCATTATACTCCAGCCTGGATGACAGGGTGAGACCCTGTCTCAAAAAACAACAACAACAAAAACAAACAAACAAAAAAAAAACAACAACAAAAAAGTCACTGGCAATTCCATCCCAGAGGGACCTAAATTATGAATACTAAAAGCAATTTTGTTATCTCATGAGTATCTAATGTGTTGTTTAATTTTGGTCTGGAAAGATCCAGAAGGATTGCCACTTGAACACCTCATGGTTTAAATTATAATACACAATGGTGCACCCAAAACAGGGGTATCTCCCCTCCAAGTTATGGTATGTCTAAACCGCTTTCTCAAAAAATAGGTAATGTATTTGTTTCCTCATTGAGGGGAAAAAGAGAGTGGGTCTTTAGTTAGCTGAAAGTTACTTGTTATTACAGGCTAATACTGTATATGTTTTACACCTCCGTATTTTATAGTTGAAACTTAATATTTGTGTTTCCCTTATTTGCCATATATTTGCAGGATAAGGCTATATTTGGACAGATTTTTATTTATTTATATATATGTTATTTAATGGTCCAGATATTTTTTTAAATCAGAAGGCACTTTATAGCCAATCTTAATTCATGATTCACTCTTAGGGCTTTTTTCCATTAACTTTTTCTACTATGACATTTTTCTGAAGCACACAGAAAAATGGTTTACAGTGGAGAGGACCAGCATAGTAAAGATAAAGATGGCATTATTTATGTAAATAGCATATTTTAAAAATAGCTTTGGTGAGGTGCAAATTAATAAATTGCATTATTTAATATGTAATAAAAGACAATGTAAAAAATACAATCTAGGCGATCCATGTGCCACAATGTCCAACTTTGCCATTAAGGAATTTACAAATGCTATTCCTGTGTACTTTGTGCTGCTGATAGCTTTTTTCTCTAGAGTGCTAAATTCTATGGTAAACCATTGAAGACCTGAGCAAATGCTTGAATTCAAATTTGGGCTAGACTGTGAGCTTCCTGAGGGTAGAGACTGTGTCTATCCATCTTTGTAGCTTCCAAGGTCAGGCTGGTGCCGATCACTTTATGAATGATGGGTAGGTAAGGTTACACCCCTGAAGGCTTCATTTTTCCTTCTTTGAAAATAAATCAGCAAGCATTTGTTGCATACCTCCTCTCCTCTTCTCTTTCCCCAAAGGAGGATGGTATTTCAGAGATGGATGTACAAAGTTGTCCTGTTGGTTGAGAACCAGGCTTGTATCCGGAATGGATAACACAATATCGGGGTGCACATACAAAAGCAGGCAGGAGTTTGCTGATCCTTCTGGTACCCAGCCCACCATGGTTGATTTCAAGCCACTAATAACTCTGGCTCACTAAATTAATAAAAATTTAACTGTCAGTTCTTGCCAACTGGTAAAAGGGGGCTCCAGTAGGATGCTCATAGGTTCATTTTATTTAAAAAATGTCCACTGTCAAACACATTTTTAACGACTGTCAAGAGGAGGTCTAGACTACAGTGTTTCTCCATGGATTTCGCCAACATCTATCTGCCCACTGTCCCCCTCTCCATTCACTTGGAGCTCCGAGCTGTACTCTCACATCTTTCCTCCCGAAAAATCACTCGCCTGGCATTTCTTTAAGATAATACGGAAATTCTCAACTTCAACCCTCTCCACTTTCAGCTTTGCTTATGTTGCCTTTCTTTCCTTCTCTCCCTTCCCCCATCTTAGAGGAAGAAGTGTTTGCTTTCCAACATCCCCTCCACCACCACTGATGTTCGTCTTGCCCCCACTTTCCCTGAGACCTGCTCCATCAACTGTCTCACCTCTCTTACTTCAAGTGTTCCTTTTTGTTAACAATTTGCCTATTTCCTTTAAGACTTCAGGCCAACTCAGATATTCCCACAATCAAATACTATTTATTTTGTTTTTAAAAAACTTACCTTCTCCTTTAAGCTAACTCACTTCATGCTTCTTGACTCTGTCTTCACTATTCCTTAGTGGCCTTGAAATCTGGCTCAAGTCACACACACACAAAAGACATAATTACCCAGTCAGATGGGTTTTCTCATCCTTCCTTCAAATACTTCTCACATGCTGACCATAGCCTGGTTTTCCTTGTACCATTTTATTTCACCTTTGAACTCCCCAAACTTGGGTCTCACTCACAGCTTTGCCCTCAGATCTTCGCCCACACTTCCTTGACAATCACATCTGTGTGCATGGTTCCAAAATTTTTATCACTTGCCCCAGTAGCTCAGTCTTGTCATGATCCAGGCCAGATGCTTCCTTGTTCCCTAACCAAGTCATCCTTTTCACATCTCCCTAACCACCTGTGCTAAAACTCTTAGAAGAAGCTGGGCACAGTGGCTCATGCCTGTAATCCTAGCACTTTGGGAGGCTGAGGCAGGTGGATCATGAGGTCAAGAGATCGAGACCATCCTGGCCAACATGGTGAAACCCCGTTTCTACTAAATATACAAAAAATTAGCTGGGCGTGGTGGTGCGTGCCTGTAGTCTTAGCTACTTGGGAGGCTGAGGCAGGAAAATCACTTGAACCCAGAAGGTGGAGGTTGCAGCCAGCTGAGATCATGCCACTGCACTCCAGCCTGGCAACAGAGCAAGACTCCGTCTCAAAAAAAAATAAAAGCTCTATTCCAGGTGTGCTGGTAAATACCCTCTACCCCCAAAGCCCTGATTTACAGTATTTGCTGGTTTCCACAGTGTAAATCAGAGGTTGGTAAACTTTTTCTGTAAAGAACTAGATAGCAAATATTCTAGGTTTTCAGGCCACATGGTCTCTGTTGCAAGTACAACTCAACTGCTGTTGCAGGGGAAAGCAGCCACAGACAATGCCCAAATGAATAAGCATGGCTGTGTTCCCATACAGTGTTAGCTACGGATCTGAAAGTTGAAGTTCATATAATTTTGTCATATAACATATCCCCCCAAAAAATCTTTTAAATTTTTAAAATTATTTAAGAATGTAAAGACCATTCATACCTTGCAGCCATACAAAAGCAGGCAGGCAGGCAGGCAGGAGTTTGCTGAATCCTGTGGTGCCCAGCCCCACCATGGTTGATTTCAAGCCACTAATAATTGTGGCTCACTGAATTAATAAAAATTTAACTGTCAGCTCTTGCCAACTGGTAAAAGGGGGCTCCAGTAAGATGTTCATAGGTTCATTTGTTTTTTTAAAAAATGTCCACTGTCAAACACATATTTAAAGACTGTGAAGAGGAATACTAGACTACAGTGTTTCTCCATGGATTTGACCAACATCTGGAACAAGGGTCTTCCTGAGAAGCATTTCTCAGGAACACTGTTTGGAGGATTCTGTCTTGGTATTCTAATTGCCTGACAGGTTCTTCTTGACCACTGAACAGATAACCCTAATTCACCAAGAGAGTGAACTGCAGTAAAGAAAGAGTTTAATTGTCACAAGGTAGCTAAATGGAAGGTTAGGAGTTACCACTCAAATCTGTCTCCCTGAAAATTTAGGAGACTAGGGTTTTTTTTTTTTTTTTTTTTTTTTTTTTGACAATTTAGCAGGCAGGGGGCTAGGGAATGGGAAATGCTGATTGGTTGGGTTAGAGATTAAATCATACTGGGTCGAAGCTGTCTTCTTACTATTTTCATTCCTGGCTGGTATCACAAGACCAGTTGAGCCAGTTTACCAAACCAGGTGGTGCCAGCTGGTCATCAGAATGCAGGGTCTAAAAAAGATCTCAAACACCAATCTTAAATTTTACAATAGTGATGTCATCTATAAGAGCAATTGGGGAGGTTACAAACCTTGTGACTTCTGGCTACATGGCTCCTGAACCATAATTCTAACCTTGTAGCTAATTTGTTAGTTTTACAAAGGCAGTTTTGGTCGTTCAGTAAGGAGGGTGTTAGTTTTGTAAAGAAGCTGTTATTACCTTTATTTCAAGGTTAACCTAAACTTCTCCCATAGCCTAGCACACACTCAGGAATGAACAAGAAATGCCTGGAGGTTAGAAGCAAGATGGAGTCAGTTAGGTCAGATTTCTTTCACTGTCCTAACTTTTCTATGTCAGATTTCTCTCACTATCACAATTTTTGCAAAGGCAGTTTCACTATTCTTTTAGATTCCCCACTTTTTCTTCCTCTCATATACAACCAGGTGCCAACATCTGTCATATCTATCCTTTCATACTGAGGGTAGAAGATGAGCCCTGGAAGCAGCTGGGGGCCAGATGTCTCAGCCTGGCTGGACAATTCCTATTTCTCTGCCCTCCCGAGGATCTCTGCCAATGAACTGACTTATTTCTTCTCCCTAGCCTGAAGTGACCAGCTTATGCCTGTTTTCCTGGAGTCAATGGCACCATCAATGGCACCCCCTTTCACTCTTAAAAGCATGTAGATTTGGATGACAAAATATACTATTCCTTTACTTTCACCCTGTTTTACTCCCATCTGCCAAAACCTTCTTATTCATGGGCTACCTGCACATAAAGCCTCTTCTGATCCTTTTGACTGGCTGTGCTCTCTCCCTTTCCAAAACCACATCAACTTTCTTCTTTCCTTTTTAGGCTCCCAGTTAGAGTTATTTATAGACTTCTTCTCTCTGTTCTTATGTTTTTAAGCACAGAGACTTTGCTATATTAGATGCCACCAAGGTGCCAAGAACAATGCCTTACTCAGAAGTAAACAGTAACTATGGGTTAAATGATGAAATAACTGACCAACTGAAAGTTCAAAGGAAGGATGCATCGCCAGTGTGAGGATTGTAAGACCCATGAGTTTGAGCAGAAAGTCAGCATTCTCTGCAGTCTCCTTTCTTCATCAAAATTGTGCACAATGATGAATTTTCCTCCCAAACTGTTAAGCAGAGGAATTAGGTAAGAGTTTACAAACTACGAAGAACAAAAGTATGTATTTAGCTAGTTGATTCACAACAGTGTTTCTAAGATGTGTTCCTTGGAATACTAGTTGAGCCTGATATTAGTGGAGTATTTATTAAAACAGGGTTATCTGGTCAGTTAAAGAAATGCTGACTTAGAGCGCAACAGGGTTTTTAGTGTATATGTGTTTTAATAGTGGGACTCTCAGAACTTTTAATAAACAAATGTGCATGGCAAATCTCTAAAGAGGGGCTATGATATCTAACATTTTCCAAATTTAATTGATCATGGATGCCTCTTCTGAATCTTCCCACTCTCTTTTTCTGTGGAGCCTGTCTTAAAACAGCTACGGAAATAGTAATTTAGAAAGTAGATTTATAGTTTCTTATAAGAATATTTTCAATGTATTTGTTTCCCAGGTTAGTTCCGACCACGAATTGGTAATGCATCTTAAAATCTTCTTAAGCCATTTTCTCCAATGTCAGTTTCTTTTTTTGTTTGTTTTGTTTATTTTTTGAGACAGGACTTGCTCTGTCACCCAGGCGGGCATGCAGAGGCACAAACATGGCTCACAGTATCCTTGACCTTCCAGGCTCAAGTGACTCTTACACCTCAGCCTCCCAAGTAGCTGCAACAACAGGCACACTCCAGCATGCCTTGATAATTTATTTTAAATTTTTTTAGGGACACAGTCTTACCATGTTGCCCAGGCTGGTCTTGAACTTCCAGGCTCAACTGATCCTCCTGCCTCAGCTTCTTAATGTGCTGGGATTACAGGTGTAAGCCACCGTGACTAGCCCAGTTTCTTAGTTGAACCTTCTTGATAAGCATGAGCAGGTGGTACCTCATTCATGCCTTTGACATCAAAGACTGGAATACTGAACTCCCAAGCTGGATGATTCAGCCTCCATCCTCTTCTCCGAACTTCATAACCTCATCCTGAATTCTTTTGCTTTCAACCTCTCTTCCTCCTCTCGCTCATCCTATATAAGCTCCCACAGTCAGGCTCCACAATCAGGCTCCCCAAACCACACGTTGGTCAATCAACCTCACCAAGGTGTGGTTTATTGACCAAGGTGTGGTTTGGGGAACCTGGCTTCTTACAGAGTAATTGCCAGCTTATGGGTGGCAATTACGTCTGGGTGCTGCAGAGCCTCATAGAGTGATATATTGACATATTTAATTCCATTAAGTACATTAAGAATAATATTTGTAAGAGGAACATTTTCTACTGCATATAATATAAAAAGTACAGACAAAAGCATCTCTCTCTTAAGAACATGTTGTCAAACTAAGCACAGCTGGTCTAGATTTTCTTTGTCTGGAAATTTTCTGCCTCTTGGATTTTTATTTTAGTAAAAGTGTTAAATTTTTAAAGAATATGTTGTGTCTGAAAACTTTTAATTGAGACAATCCTGTCACTTAATTCATTTGTTTTTCTATAAGTCTGGAAAGTATCACTACTGTTTGATTTTCACAAGATGATACAGGCTAACTCATGATTTGTGACAATATCACAGGGTTCAAGTCCAAACTGGTGGCCTGTTCTTGTCATATCATTTTAAAATACACCCTTCCACTACTCTGCCCTACCTGTGTCCTTGCTACTCATGGTGTGGTCACAGACCAGCAGCATCAACATTGCTTAAACCGCTGACTCAAAATGCTGATTCTTAGGCCCTGCTCCAAACCTAATGAGCAAGAATCTGCATTGGAGTAAGATCCCCGGATGATCTGTTTGCACTCTAAGTCTAAAGGGCACTGGTGAGAGGCAAACCACTCAAATCTCAGTTTTCCAATTTGTAAAGAATAATCTCTTTCTCACAGAACTTAACATTGACTAAGTGAAACAACGTCTTCTGGTAACTGAAGCATTTTGCGGATTGGAGTTATATCGCGCTGGTTCACTCACTGTCCCTACACACCCATGCACCTTTATGCAACTGAACCTTCCTGCTGCCTGGAATATTTCCTTCCTTTCCCTCTAAGTATCTGAATTACCCCTGTCTGTTTTGGACTGAATTGTGTCCCACAGGATTCATATGTTAAAGTCCTAACCCGCAGTTCCAGAGTGTGAGTGTATTTGGAGACAGGATCACTAAACACCCTGACTGTGGTACAGTAGTCCCCCCTTTTCTGCCATTTCACTTTCCTTGGTGGGCAACCATGGTCTGAAAATATTAAATGGAAACTTCCAGATATAAATAATACCTGAGTGTTAAATTGCACACTGTTCTGTGTAGCATGTCACAATCTGCTGCCGTTCCTCTCTGTCCTGACTAGGATGTCAATTTCCCTTTGTCCTGGGTCTCCATGCCATTGATGCTACTCTCTTGTTAGTCACTTGGGAGCTGTATAGGTGATCAGATAAAAAACAGTGCAAATAAGATTCAATATTATCCTTGGTTTCAGCATCCACTGGGGGTTTTGGAAAGCATCTCCCTGGAATAGGGGAGTACTGTTAACTTTTGTTAGGGAAGCCCTAGCAAACTGCCACATTGTCTTCCCTTGCTCCAGCTCAAGTGCTGCAGCCTCCAGCCTCCTGGATTTGTTGCATGACTGCAGTGGGTGGGTTTTTACTGAACTTGACACACATACATGCCATACGTCTTCAAATATGTATTATGATTCTGGAGGCTGGTGAAATTCTATTCAGTGCGCAGCGTATCTGCCTGTGATTACCAGTGAATCAATATATACTTGTTGACTGTTTGGTTGAAAGAAGAGTACAACTCAGAACTTCATATTCCCAGTCAAGGCTGCCAGCTAGTGTATAAAGACACTTCTGCCTCTAGATAAGCAAAGCAGATTTTGCATTCAGCCTGCATTCAACATATATTGGCACCTGGTCTCCTGATGTATTACAGATGTTCTATGTGTAAGCTCATTTTGTGGTATCTCAAGCTGTGGGAATAAATGTATCATAATACCATTCCCTTAAATTTGTTTTGAAAATTTTTAACTCCTTATCTTATTCGACTTCCAGCTCTACTCCAATGTGAAATAAGAAAATATGTTATCGTTCCTATGTAAAAGGGAAAACCTGAGGCTCAGAAAGGTCAAGAGGCTGACAAGGTGACTATAGTTAGTAACAATGGATTGCTCTCTTGGAAATTGCTAACAGAGTAGATTTAAGTGTTCTGACCACAGAAAATGCTAAGTATGTGAAGTAATACATATGTGAATTAGCTCGACTTAGCCGTTCCATTCCACAATGTATACATATTTCAAAATGTCATGTTGTACATGACAAATATATACAATTTTTATTTGTCGATTGAAAAACCGGAAAGGTCAAGAGGCTTAGCCAATAAGCATAGCTAGGTGGTAGTCTTGCATGGCAAACAGGAGGCTCCTGGAGCTCTGATAGTAAACCAGCCATGCCGTGATGTTGTCAATGAGTGGTCTTTATAGAAGAGAAAAGGCCCTTTCACCATCATTCTCTACCCCTGTAAAAAAAGCAAAACCTGGAGCTTGCATATGAACAAGCCAGAAACCTTATTTTTCAACTCTCTATGCTGCAACTTCTTAGATTTAAAACTCAAAATTGGAAGCAATCCCCATAGAATTTCTCTGGGGAGAAATGACCTACTTCAGCTTATATTCCTCCCTGTAGTTGCTCTGAGCCTTGGGAATTACCTTGTCCATGTATTTTCATTCAGAATGAATGCTTTAATATATTTCTTTAATCATCTGTTGCATCAGAGAATATTGTTTCATGCATATTAAAGACTTGAGCATGTAATAGAACAGTGTTCTGACTAATAAATGCACTCAAAGCATGTCACTAGTCTTATTGCTTTTCTTAGCTTCAGGATAGATGTGTTTTATTTGGAAAATAATGACGATGATGATGATGATAGTGCTTCTATTAAACAAAGGGAATTATTTTATTTTAAAATGGTGCCATGACCCTGAACAGGTCATTATTCTTTTGAAAAAGTTAACCTTTTGCCTTATTTCCAGAGTGTTTTATTCCCCATTCAGGCAAATTAATCAGTGAGTATTAGAAACTTACTATATGACTGGCATGAGTCAGTGCAGAAGTACAAAGATGCAACTTCTATCTAGAAAATCTTCTAGTCTGATTTGGCTATCAACGACTTTGAGAGAATGAATAAAGGTAAAAGTCACATGTTCTGAAAAAAGAGAGAAGAGAAAGGGTTTTATAGAGGAATAAAAGTTGAGTGAGATTTTTATTAAAAAAAAAGATTGGGATGCTTTGACAAAAGGATTTGAGGCAAGAGGGAAAAATATAAATGAAGGCACATTATTCATAAGAGTTCAATAAACATGTACCATTCCATTCATCTTCATCATTTAGATAAGAGACATGGTCCCTGTTCTAGAGTTAAAGGTCACATATACAGTGGGACAAATGCCATGCTAGAGCTAAAAATGGTGTGCTAATTGACCTCAGAGGAACGGTATATGACACAGTGGAGGAAAAACCAAGAGGACAATGAAAAGTATATGCACCTAGAAGGAATCTTAAAACAAGAAGAGATTAGCAAGAGCAATTAGGAGGGAAGGCCATTCCGTGCAGAGGGAATCATTTGGTGAGGGTGGGGTGGAAAGAAAAGAGAGAGGCACACTTCTCCAGGCCCTCAGTTTGGCTGGAGGGAGGTTTATGTGCCAGGGGACAGTGAGTGATGAAGCTAGAGACACAGGCAGGGCCAAGGCTGGGGAGAAGCTGGCAAATCATACTAAGGAATTCTGATTTTACTCTGAAAGCGACATGGAACGAATGTCACACTCAAAGAACAGCAAGAAGGGAGAGGGTCTGGCTGGAGCACAAGCTTCTGTGGAGGGAAAAAAAAGGGGGGGGGCAGGGGATGAGAGGAGGTAAGAGAAGGCTTTGCTTGTCTTTCACGAGGAGTTTGGATTCGACCTGGGAGGTAATGTGACATCACTGTAGGTGTGTGTTCTTGTTTTGGTTGTGTGTGTGTGTGTGTGTGTGTGTGTGTGTGTGTGTGTGTGAGAGAGAGAGAGAGAGAGAGAGAGAGAGAGAGAGAGAGACTCATTTGGCATGAGTCTCACGTACATGATAATATGCAGTCAAAATTATCACACCAGATTGTGTGAATAGGGGCAATCAAAGTCATACTCTCTGATTCAGCAAACATCACTAAATGATGACAGGCAGAAAATTAAGGTTATGCCCTTAATAAGCTCAACGAATTACAATCTTTCTCAAGTAATGGATTTTGTCCCAATTTCTGATGTGTTTAAATTCCTTATATAAAATAACTTGTACTAAAGTAAATGTGAACATTGCAACTGGTACTTAAAATCTTTTTTAAGTCTCTACTTATAGATTAAAAAATCTTAGAGAGTTGCTTTAAACTGGCAATAGAACTGTGAAAAGTCCATGAACATAGTCTTCCTTTCTGGATTTCAATCAATCAAGGATATCTGGATATTTTTAACAATAAGGCAATAGAAACTGGAAATGTACAAGAGAGACTAGGAATGGACTATTTCATTGTGACCCTACAGCATGATTCTGAAAATAAACTCTCACAATCTTGCCATTCAGTTTATCAGCCTGTAAAATGCCCTTAAAGCTTTTCCATACAAATGCCCTGGCGATGGATAATGTAACTAGTGGCAAAATTTTTTATTATTTTAGGAGTTATTGGTGAAAATGAAATATACTGTTTTAGAGATTTTATATATTACAGGAATAAGTACATAAATATTGTTAATATGGATCTTCTTACAACATAGGAGTGGGGGCTGAATATGATGGATTTGATGAAAGATGGGACATTACAGTCTCTAACAGGCTTGTGAAACAGACAGAAAACTTACTTTCAGGGTATCTTAATGATTAAGGTAAAATGAAAAATAATCTAAACTGCCTAAAAAGTGTATATAATGTAAAATTTATAGAACTTTAAAAAAACATAGTACTTAAGAATTTAGAAAAAGCATGGCCAGGCACAGTGGTTCATGCCTGTAATCCTAGCACTTTGGGAGGCTGAGGCAGGTGGATCGCTTGAGGCCAGGAGTTCAAAACCAATCTGGTCAACATGGTGTAACCCTGTCTCCACTAAAAATACGAAAACTGGTGTGGCGTTGCATGCCTGTAATCCAGCTACTCAGAAGGCTGAGGCACAAGAATCGGTTGAACCCAGGAAGTAGATGTTGCAGTGAGCTGAGATCATACCACTGCACTCCAGCCTGGGTAACAGAACAATATTTGATCTCAAAAAAAAAAAAAAAAGAATTTAGAAAAAGCAGTTGAGATGTCACAATATTTGATGAAATTCTCCAAAGAAACTGTCAGGAAAAAACAATACAAAAGGTGGTAGTATGGGAAAGTGTTAGTAAATAGTATTTCTGAAATAAATAGAAGAGGTCAACAGTCAATTTGTTATAGGTTGTTAGAAAAATCTGGCAATATGTTTTATGGTAGAAAGAAGGACATGCAAATAGAGATATTACACTCAATGTTTAAAAGTGTTGATGCTGGAGAACAATGATAAACTTTAAAAGACACATAGTATCAGTTCTGAAGATGATTTTTATCTCTCTCATTAAAGGTGCCCTGCCTGTGAGTTTAGAGAACATTTTTATAATACACTGTACTGTCCTGCTCATTGTATCAGTCTGCTGGGGCTGTCATAATGGAATACTGTGGTGGCTAAAGCCTGGGTAGCTAAAGCAAAAGACATTTATTTTCTCACAGTTTTGGAGGATGAAAGTTCAAGGTCAATGTGCCAGGGCTGGTTTCTGGGAGCCCTCTCTTCCTGAGATACCTTCTTGTTAGATCTTCGCATGGGCTTTCCTCTGTGTGCAAGTGAGAAGGGAGAAAGCTCTCTGATATCTCTGCCTCTTCTTACAAGAACACCAATCCTATCAAATTAAGCTCATGCCCTTATGACCTCATTTAACCTTTATCATCTTCTCCCAGACCCCACCGATCTCTAGATAGTAGGAGTTGGGGCTTCAACACATACATTTTGCCGGTGAGGAATAGGGGGAACCACTCAGTTCAGCTACTCATCAATGTCAACTCTGAGAAGAGGTAAACCACAACTTATGTTATTAAGAGTCGAAGACATTTTCTTCTGCTGCTGCATTTATATCTTAATATTTTTAGTCACATAAATCCTTACACCATGTATCACTTGTAAACCCCAGGTGCATTTATAAAACTATCAGCAACATAGAAATATTCTGTGGAGATAAAGTAGCGTTCTAAAAAAGCAGTGGATACAAAATCTAAGCTGGGTCTCCTAGACAGAGAAGTTTAATAAAGGAGAAAAATACAGCTAGACCAATATAGGAATCAGAAGCAAGGTGAGAGCTGAGGAAACCCTGTTCAGACTTGTTTCTTCAGAAATAACAATAGGCTTGGTGTTTAAAGCTTTTAAGTGGGAAAATGTGTTGTCACAGAAGGCAGCTCAGCTGAGAATCAGAAATCCCAGGCCAGTTTTGCCGATAACTCAGGTAAGATCTAGACAGTTTGCATTATCAATCTTCTCTTCTGTAAAGTGAGGTATAGATCACTATAAGACCACATCTTAGTCTGATTTCAATGACTCTAGGACTTACTTCTGGAGAGTGTATACACTGGTTCCAATGTTTCTAGAACACTTCTGTATAACACACGAAAACCTTTCCCTCTGAGATGCAGGTAGCTCCATAATGTCAACCGTTAGGCACAACTTTATTAAACTCTCAAGTACAATCTGGAAACCACTACAATCTGAGAAGTAGTGAGGAAGAAAAATATAGCATAAAGTCCAAGTAAATGGCCTGAGTTCCATGGTGCCATTATGTAGTTAGCTTGTTTATTTAGAAATAGTTTAAATTACCCCAATACTGTTTCTGTAATGCTCATGTTAAAAAGGATAGACTAAATTTAAGCTTTATGTGTTCAGGATAGAATGTTTTCTTCACCAGCATTAGAGTTTTATTTAGCAAATGCTGTTTTTAGCTTATTAGACAATTCAAAATATGTCCTCTTACATGGGACATGCCTTGTTATCACAGACAAATACTTCATATTTCTATATGTCTATCATTCATACTGTAGAGGAGAGATTCCACATATGGCATCCATTTAAGGCAGGTGTTAATCAAATTGCATGCCTTAGTGAATGTCTTTCTCAGAGAATTGTTTTCTTTCTCCGAAGATCATTTACCATGGCCCTCATCAGTCAATATTATTAATGGGTGGTTTCTTAATATAAATATGACCAATTCTTTTCTGAGCTTCTTAGTGAGTTGGACATCTATGTGACTTCTGGAGTCATGTAGACTTAAAAGCTGGGGTCTCATTTCGGGACATCCTTGATTGAAAGGGAGCAGAGAAAGCTGCTCTTCAGGAAAGAAAATAAGAGAGGCAAGAAGCACTCATAGGTACAGAAGGAACACAGGATCTGCCTGGAATTCTGATGGCTGTCTTTGTCTTTCTTCTGGTCCCTGGGAGGTCAATCTGCAATTACTGCTCTTGGATTCTTCTAAGAGATACACAATGCCCTGGTGATAAATTCGCCTCCCACTCACTCGGCCCCCCAGCACCCACCAAAACTACTTAAAGGTGACTTTGTAGCACTTTTATTCAACAATCTCTTTATCACCAGACTTCATCTTGGCAGATCAATCCAGAATTTAACCAAACTTTTATTACTTTTTTTTCGGCCAGAGTCCTTGTATTTGTCCTTCCCCAAAGCAATACTGTATAGTTTGCTCAATATTGTGATAATCTAGCCAAGTGTGGCCATAGACTTATTTTTTATTTTTATTTTTATTAGTTTTTTTTGACATTGAGTTTCACTCTTGCTGCCCAGGCTGGAGTGCAATGGCGCAATCTTGGCTCACTGCGACCTCTGCCTCCCAGGTTCGTGGGATTCTCTTGCCTCAGCCTCCCAAGAAGCTGGAATTACAGGCATGCGGCACCATGCCCAGCTAATTTTGTATTTTTAGTAGAGATGGGGTTTCTCCATGTTGGTCAGGCTGGTTTCAAACTCCCAACCTCAGGTGATCCACCTGCCTTGGCCTCCCAAAGTTCTGGGATTACAGGCATGAGCCACCACACTCAGCCGCGCAGACTGAATTTTAATGAGCTTCTCACCCCAGTTAGTAACCTGGTACAATTTCCAACAAATATGTGCCACTGGCTAAAAAGGAGGGGTTAAGTTTTAGAACACATATATCATTACAAATCTATCACCAGAAATCCAACTGGAAATGCCCAATGAGTATAGGTTAGTAGTGTCAGTACAAGAAATGAATTATGTTACTTGCCATATCTGCCTTATTAATGAATTGATTTTCATAAATGCTTAACAGTGATTCCAAAACCCCACCAAAGACAGAACTACCCAAGGAAGCTTTTTAAATATAAATTCCTAGGCCAGTTCCAGGAAACTATGAAACAAGAACCTGTGGGAGATGAGATCTGGGAATCTATTTATTTGTACATATATGATTTTCCAGGCCACTTTGAAGATCAATCATATTGGAAGACCACTGTTCTAGTATATATAATGTCCAGGAGGAAACTGGAAACTTGTAACTGAAATTCAAACTCCAATCAATATAGAAAAATCAATTGCATTTCTACATACCAGCAATGAACAATTGGAAATTAAAATTTCAAAAAGTACAATGTATAATAGCCTTCAAAACATGAAAGATTTAGGTATAAATCTAACAACATGTGCAAGATATATATGCTGGAAGCTATAATATATTGATGAAAGAAATCAAAGAAGACCTAAATAAATGAACATTTATACAATATTCATGGATTGGCAAATTTAATATTAAGATGTCAATTCTCATTAATCTATAATCATAAATATAGAGATCTGTAATTTCAACTGCAGCCCAAGTAAAATCTCAGCAGCAATTTTTAAAAAGAAATTGACAAGCTGATTCTAAATTGTACAAGACAAAGGAACTAGAATAGCCTAAGCAATCTTGGAAAAGCAGACCAAAAGGGAAGGACTCATACTACCTGATTTTAAGACTTATTATAAAGCTATGGTAACTACGCAATGCAATGATGGTAAAAAGACAGGAAGATGAATGAAACAGAGGAGAGAGTTCGGAAGTAGACCCTTGTAGGTATAATCAATTGATTTTTACAAAAAATGCAGGGACAATTTAGTGAGAAAGGAACGTTTTTGCAACAAATGATGCTGGAACAACTGAATATCCATATGCAAAACAATGAGCTTTGACCCATATTTCACATTATATAAAAACATTAACTCAAAAAGTATAATAGACCTAAATATAAAAGTTAAATAATATCTAAATTATTTGATAATTAGAATTATCTTCTAAAAAACAATTCTAGAAGAAAACATAGAAGAAAATCTTTGTGGTCTTGGGTAAAGAAAGTATTTCTTGGAGATGATAAAAATCATGATCTATAAAAG
This sequence comes from Sapajus apella, assembly GCF_009761245.1. NCBI lineage: Eukaryota > Metazoa > Chordata > Mammalia > Primates > Cebidae > Sapajus > Sapajus apella. Next base: position 3,097,825 of record NW_022437010.1, on the reverse strand, counting down.
AAAAAAATAAACTAGATCACATAAAAATTAAAGTTAAAAGCTTCTGCCTTTTGAAGAACATGCTTATGAAAAATGAAAAGCCACACACTGGGAGAAAATATTTGCAAAACATGTATCTGATTTAAGAATATATCAAGAACTCCTAAAAATCAATAATGTGAAAACAAGTTAGTTAACAAATAGGTAAGGATTTGAACAAAGACTTTACCAAGAAAGATATATAGATGGACAATAAACACATGAAAAATACTCAACAACATATTTATTAGGAAAATGCATACAAAAACAACAATGAAATGATACCATTGTATACCTATCAGAATGGTTAACAAATGAAAGTTTTATAATATCAAGTGTTGGTAAGGATACAGAACAACTGGAGCCCTCACACACAATTGAAGGGAATGCCACTCAGGAAAACAGTTTGAAAGCTTCTGATAAAGTTAAACACATAACATGAAAATCTCACTTCTAGGTATTTAAGGGAAATAAAATATGTCCACATAAAAACCTATTCATAAACATTTATAGCAACTTTATTTGTAATCACCAAAATTGGAAACACTCCAAAATGTTCATCAACAGGCAAAATGATGAGCTGCAGTACATTCATACAATGAAATACTACTCAGCAATGAAAAGGGATGTACCACTGACACTTGATGTGATATGGATGAATTCCAAATGTATTATGCTAAATGAAAGAAGCCAGGCTCAAACGGTTGGACACACTGCTTGATTCTACTTTATATGACATTTTGGAAAAGGCAAAACTCTAGAAGCAGAAATTATATCATTGGTTTCCAGGAGATGATTGGGTAGAAAGGTTGATTACAAAGGGATGAGGATGTTACAGTACTCAGTCCTTTGTAGTGATAGGACTATATGTTACACTGCTGTGTGTGTTTGTCAAAATCCATAGAATCTTATGTGGAAAAGAGTGATTTTACTAAATTATGCCTAATCTCGATGAACCTGTCTAAAAGAAAAACACAATAAAAAACAAAGTTCCAGTTTGGTGTGTCAAGTGTGCTTTGCTTTCAGGTTGATCCTTTCCAAGATTCAAATTATCTTTTTCACCCTTCCAAATGACTAAGGTAACAAATGGTCTGCCAGAGTTCCCTAATGTGGAAATTCCAAAAGAACAGTGTGCTATGTACCACTTCATCTGCTCTTGTGATGAGCTTTAGACATCTACTATTATTTATTACACAGGTTTAGGATATAATGTGGAGGTCACCTTCCAGCTGCAGTGAGATATTGACAGACTGGGGTTGATGGGGGAGAGGAAGACCATTGTTATGTTTCTACTATATATCAGAAAACCTACAAAAGGAAGTAAACATTCAACAATCCTATAGATAATTTTGGGGAAATTTCAATTTTAAAAAAACAGGATTTAATTAAAATGCTAAGTTGCACACCAATTATTATACTTAAAATGGGCATAGTTAAGAGTTTCTCAGCCATTTGGCCTCTGCATGTGTTTGTAACAGAACCTTCATGAAGAGGGGAGGAACTTCTATGATCTCAGAGGCACCTCTGTGCTGCCTCTAAACAGGTATTATGCTAAAAGAAAATACTAGCTAATCTCCAGAATGCCATCAAACTTTCTAGTACTTGCAAGTATGCAATGACTACAAGAGTTGAGAAATACAAACTGAATTATTAAAACGTTATATTCAACATATTTAATTTCCAGAATTTGCCATCTCCCTATCGGACCTCAGAGAGGTTAAATGATTTGTCCACAGCTGTTAAGTGACAGGAATGATATTTTAAACTCAGGCCTTCTGACTCTAAGGCGAGTGCACGTTATATTGCTTTACTTTTTCTCTCAGAAGTTCAGAAATACATAAGCTATGATGGTGTGGTAAATCACACCAGGAGATGCCAGCAGTATTTCTTCTCTAGACTCTAGTGCTGAGAAGTTGAATACAACAATCTTTAAATTAATTCTTACTTGGCAGTCCATTATCATTAGATTGATTTAACTCAGCTACATTTTTTACTATTTCAAAGATAGAAGATATATGGCACCTGATTTCATCTTTTCTTATAATTAAAAAAAAAAATACTGTAGAAACGAAGAAGCAAAATACTTAACATTCTTCACCAGAATATAAAATCCTTTTTTCTTGCCTTCCATGGCACCAGTCTCCCAGCTATCTCTTTCCAGTTCTCTTTAAGCCCCTTGGAGGATCACCTCCCTCTGCTTGCCCATTGGAGGCTGTTTCCCTGAGTTCTGTCCTTAGGTCTCCTCCCCTCCCGGTATACATGACATCTCCTCGGTGAGGACAGCAAAGATCACCTGGTGACCATCAAGCAGGTGGCTCACAGACAAAACTCCTTATCTGAGGAACTTACAAGTAATTATGAAGTGGTGTCACTGTCTGAGGTAAATACCTGGGATTCATTGTCTCATGGCCATGGAAAACTAGGATGCCAGTACACAAACAGTGCAGTTAAGAGCAAAAGTTTAATAGGCGGAAGAAAGATAAGAGCTCTCTGTGCAGAGAATGGTCCCAGAGAAAATGGGTTGTGGCTTCCCCAGTAGAATGCAGGTTTTATAGATGAGCTTGAGGGGACAATGTCTGATTTACATAGGGCATGAAGGACTGGTTGGACCAGTTGTCCCATACGCATAGCACCGAAGAAGCTGGCTTCCCTACCCTAATCTTTTATTATGCAGATGGGTTTTCTACTGGGTTGGCGCCATGTTGCCTGGTTCTTTACTGTACACGTGGTGACAAAGAAAGTGAAGATGGAGCCTCCATGTTCAACATGCCTCGCCCTCAGGTAGCTATTTTCTATTGACACAGCTGCTGGCATTCACCAGTGCAAGTTTCCAGCTTGCTTATCTCTGTCTGCAGCTCAATTTTTTCAGGCTGCTCTTTGTTAGAAAAGAAATGATTTCAGGGCTTCTTTTTGTTAAAAGGGACATTCCGCCAAGGACTCTGTTACCCTTACTGTTAAGCATGCTCTGAATGAACAGACCACCTAAACAGGCTTTGTTTGAGCAACAAGTCTGTTTATTCACTCGGGGGTGAGTGGGTTGAATCCGAAAAGATAGTTAGTAGAGGGGTGGTGAGATAGGAGCTAGTTTTATAGGTTGGGGATAGGTAATGGAAAGTTACAGTTTAGCGCAGTTTTTTTGCAAGCCAGGGGAGGTGGGTGTCATGGGATCCAATGTCACAAGATTGATCTATAAGTTGAGGCAGGAACAGTGGTAGAATGTCACAAGGTTGGTTAATCAGGCCACAGGGTCCAGGGTCACAAAGGCCGACTTATCAGTTGAGGCAGGGACAATGGTGGAATGTCACAAGGTCAGTTAATCAGGCACTGCATGGGCTAGCTATTCTCCTTTTGCAGTTTTTGTTACCTTTGACTTTTTGGCACCAGGAGGCCATCTGGAGGAGTGTGTGTGGGTCACAGGGGTCACCATGGCTTGACTATGGTGTAGTCCTTGGTGCAGTCAGTTCAAAGAACCTTGCACTTACTACCTGCCTAAATGATTTCTATCTCCTGTATAAATTACACTTCTCTATTATCTAAAGCCAGCATCTGGTTCGAAGCTTCTTTACTCCACAAATGTATAAGTAACTAGAGTTTCTATACATCTCCAGAATGCATGCATGCTGAAACCCATTGTGCAAACCTTGCTGACACAAAAATGTCTACAAATGTAATCATTTATCATGACCTATGAGGCTAATATAGTTCCAATTACCCTTCAGCTCCTGCTTTAAGGTCTGTAAATACTCCTGAGGAAGAATCCATTGTGTTGCACTCCATCCTCTCTTGCTGAGGTACCCTGCTGCAGCTGCACTCTTCAACAACGTTCTTTCTACCTAATAAAACTTTCCTTTTTCAGTACTATACTGTCAGTAGTAAATTCTTCTTACCAACCTGCCAGTCGATCATTCTGATGTTGGGGCTCTGACGCCTTGCCTGACGCTGGGTGATTGCTTTCACTCAATTCCATGACCATCTGTAGACTGATGACTTCATCTCTGGTACAGACCATTCTGTCCTGCAGAATCACAGATTCCATTTCTTCTTAGTGGACAGTTCTGTCTGAATGACCCACAGAGAACTCAATTTCAACATGCCCCAGTTGAATTTCACTGCCTTCCCTGTACTCTGCTCTCTCCCCTTCCCATCTGCCCACCCTCCCTTAAATTCCCAATGACACAAACGGTAGCTGGGAGTCATGTTCAAGTGCTTTCCCTCTTCGCATCCAAGTATCCAACCAGTCTTATTGTTCTGCCTGCATTATCTCTCTCATAGTCTTCTCTTCTGGATATCCCTTCAATAGAACCCTCATCAGGTCTAATCTGCATTATTCTAGCTCATGTCCTCGCTAGTCTCCCTCAGCTTTGTCCCTGTCTCATTTCTGAGGGATATTGCTGAATCATTTTACTTCCAGCTGAAGGCCCTGCAATAGTTTTGTACTCTCAGAGCCAAATGTAAACTCCAAGTCCTCCCTCGTTCCATCTGCAGCTGAATCCTAATTGAAATCTGAGTTGAGCGGCACTGAACTACCTGCAGCTATCTAAATATCCTTTGCCGTTAATCATCTGCAATTATATGCCTAAGCTGCTCACTCCGCCCAACCTCTTAGTGCTGGTGTGTTAGAGCTTTGCCTTTAATGTCCTTCTCATTATGGATTTGTATATCTTTTAATATTTAATATGATTTTCTTTTAACTTTTTACTCCCTGAATTTTTCACAATGATCAAGCAAATAATTTTTAAGGAGAACATCTAACATTTATTAAAATACTACCTAAGTGCACAGGGAATGGATTTATCATTTTTCTACTTATTTTTATGATATCGAGGTGAATATAGGAATTGTAAAACTTCAAAAAAGTTATTGTTGTTTTAGGTCTATTCATATGTGCAAGATTTTCAATTGTATGCCTAACTCATACCATTTTGAGGCAAGTTTTGGGGCTGAGGGTTTACACCCATTTCTCCACTAAGAGAACTGGGTATTCCTTACCTGCTGTGTAGATGTTTTCATCCCCTTCTTTTTATAAAATAATTAAGATAGTTTTTATTTGTAGAGTTTAAGATTTACAGAAAAATTGAATACAGTTCCATATATGCATCCCATTCCCACCCATACATAGCTTCTCTATTATTAACATCTTTCACTACTGTGGTACACTTGTTAAAACTAATGTAGCAATATCAATATATTATTAACTATAGTCCATAGTTTACTTTCAGGTTCACTCTTGGTTGTACTTCTACAAGTTTTGGCACATGTATAATGTATGTGTCATGTACCGGCTAGTGTAGTATCACAGAGAATAGTCTCATCTGTGCTTTGCCTATCCATCCTCTCCTTACTTCCCCCACCCCACCCAGCTCCTGGCCACCCTCATCTTTTTACTATCTGTATAGTTTTTATGTTTTATTTTTGGAGACAGAGTCTCACTCTGTCACTAGACTGGAGTGCAGTGGTGCAATCTTGGCCCACTGCAACCTCTACCTCCCAGATTCAAGTGATCCTCCTGCCTCAGCCTCCCAAGTAGCTGGTATTACAGGTGCACGCCACCATGCCCTGCTAATTTTTTTTTTTTTTTTGTACTTTTAGTGGAGATGGGGTTTCACCATGTTTGCCAGGCTGGACTCAAACTCCTGACCTCAAGTGATCTGGCCACCTTGGCCCCCTAAAGTGTTGGGATTAGAGATGCAAGCCACTGCGCCTGGCCTGTCTGTATGGTTTTTCAATACAGACAGTAATCATTGTATTTTGAGCCAAAGTTTCCGTCATCTTTTTAAGCAGGCTTCTATTTGTTGAAAATGAAGAAACAATATCTTTATGAAACATGAGTTATTTAGCATAGTCAGAAAGTGTTTACAGATTGAATTTTAAAGTTGGTAGTACTTTTTTTTTCAAGATCCAGTTTGCATTTTCTATTCCCATTTACTTACAGTGAATACATCGTTGATCAACCAAAGTTACAGGATAAAGAAAGACCCTTGGGAAACACATGTGGGTCCAAATTTAGACCCAGAAATGCCCATGAGGAAAATTGATTTCTCTTGTCTATGACCAAATTGCTACTGTTGACATCAGAGTAAGAGGTTATCATTTTCCTACATATGAGAAGGTAAAATAATCTGATATACAATCTAGGCAATTGAAACGGTCAGCATGATCATCTTCTGTATTTTGCCATCAGAGAAACTCCAGTGATTTAAATTGCAGGCCCCCACATGGGTTTTTTCAGATGGATAACTTTATCAACTCATTTCTAGAGGCCCTTCCCATTTAAATTTGATGGTACTGATACCAAAGAATGGGAGGCATGCTTATCACTACTTATTTTGGGGTAAATAATCAAATACCCACTTAACAAAGCTGCAAAAAGCTTGGTTGGTGTTACTGTGCCCCAACTCACAGGCAAGAAGCAGTGGCACATTATAGTCATTTGACAGGAAATAATTTCAAAGGGACATAGAAAAATTGAAAGTATACATGGGATATGATCAAAGTTAAAAAAGAATTTCCTTTTCAACAAATGAAAGCAAGGTATTTAGGTCAAAGCTCACGTTGACAGGAAACAGAAAGGGCAACTGCCCAAGTTAGAAGGAGAGTGGATTGCAGGACCCATCGAAGTCTCTGCGGTCAGGTTAACAGCTTAACAAAAGGCAGTACTTTTCCGCCAGCCATGGTGGCTCACGTGTGTAATCCCAGCACTTTGGGAGGCTGAGACGGGTAGATCATGAGGTTAGGAGTTTGAGACTAGGCTGACCAACATGGTGAAAATCTGTCTCCACTAAAAATACAAAAAATAGCTGGGCGTGGTGGTGCGCGCCTGTAATCCCAGCTATTCAGGAGGCTGAGGCAGGAGAATTGCTTGAACTCAGGAGGTGGAGGTTGCAGTGAGCTGAGATCATGCCACTGCACTCCAGCCTAGATTCCATTTCAAATAACAAAAAAAAAGGAATACTTTTAGAGTGCTTTTCCTCATATCTATCTTGATACCAGTTGTCCTTATCAGATGTTAATATAGCAGTGTCTTAATATGCTGAAAGTCTGCTGCAGAGAACAACAGATTTGAGTGGTCAGAAATGATCCTGTAGTGAAAATATGGTTTTCCTCTTCATCTTTAGTGAAATACTTGAAAGCCTACTCTCTCTCTGAGCTGAAGTATGATTTGTTATTCCAAAACTATTTGGGTTTGCACATGCATTTTCTATAACGAAGGCCGACTCTCATTAGGGTGGAAAATAAATTCTATAATTCATAATAAGAGATTGCTGCCTTTGAAATCACTTCCTACCATAATATTGGCCACTTCATTACAGTGGTAATTAGAAAGAAAAAAAAAAAAAAAAAAAACTGAAATGGCCATTTGAAGGGGAAATTAGTGCTTAATTTCCAAGACTGTTTTATTTTAATGGATGCAACTCTAGCAAGATTTTATACTTCAATTGCAAACCCAAGAATGATAAGTCTAGTGTTTCAGATCTGTCTTTTAAATGGGAAACATTTAAAACATTTTAAAGTAGCATATGATGAAAAAGCATCTAATGACTGAATATATCCCTTCAAGTCAAATATACTGTCTTTAAAGGGGTGTTTAAAAAATAAGTATGTATGTGAAGGTAGGCATGTGTGGGTGTAAGTGACATCCATTTAATCAGCTGCTACTGTCATTAACTGAAGAACACCTCTTCCAGCACACAATTTCAGCTTGTTAAAATTACTCCAATTAAGAGAAAGTGCTGTTAAAAGAAAATCTCATATTTTATTAAAAATGTCTGATGCAGCCCAAAAGGAAGGAATCGATCTTTTCCTGGAAGAGGAAAACAAGATTTAAGACGAAGAAATAAGTATAGGTTAACCTAAAATTCTCCATTTTTAGAGAGCTGCTGAGTTCTTCTAAAGAATGTTTGTTTTCTTTCCCCAGCCCACTTCTTCTTTCAGAAAACTCTTATTGTGGGATGTAATACAGAAAACTCTACCCAATAAAACACACACAATTCAATTATTTTTCTCAAAGGGCATACCAGTGTAGACGACATAGGCCAGTAAAACACTGGCATACCACACAAACCTTCTCAGGCCAGCCTTCCCCATCCCTAATCTCTCCTTTCCCCCAAAATGCACTTGTCTTTTATGTTATCACTTCTTTGATTTTCTTGATAATTTTACTGTCAAAACATGCATTCCCTAACCATTGTTGTTTTGCTTTGCTTTTTTTTTTTTTTTGCAATGTACGTAAACAGAATCATATCGTTTATACTCTTGTATTTACGCTTTTTCATGTGACATTATGTAAGTCAGATTCTTGTTGCTGTGAGTAGTGGTCTTTCCTATTCATTCAATTACATGCATATAGCACAAAATATTTTTTTTAGCCCATTGTACCATAGGTGACTACTGTATTTGGTGACTCAGTTTTTGCTTTTCTGAATGATGCTGCCACTAATATTTTCATATGTCTTTTGATAAACACGTGCCTACATTTCTGTTGTATGTGCCTGTGAGTGGAATTTCTGGGTCATTGGATGTACATTCAAATTTGTCAGATAATGTTGAATAGTTTTTTAAACTGGTTATAGCAATTTGCACTTTTAATAGCAGCATATAAGAATTGTCAATATTTAGCCTTTCTGGTAAGGCTGTAGTAGATTTTTACTTGGGGTTAAATTTGTTTTATCACTGAAGCATAATGAGGCTGAGCATCTTTTCAAATGTTTATGGTTATTTGGTTATCCTCTTTTGTAAAACGCTTCAAGTTATTTCCTAACTTTCGTATTATGCCGTCCTTACTGATTTGTAGAGGTTCTTTATATATTCTTGATACAAGCTCATTTTGATTATACGAATGGGAAATTTCTTCTCCTACTTGTGGCTTTTTTTTTTTTTTTACTTTCTTAATGGTATCTTGTGATAAATATAATCTTTTAAAATTTTATTTTGAATTAATTTTAGATTTACAGAAGAATAGAAAAGAGTGCAGACGGCCCCAATATATCCTCCATCCAGCCTCCTCTAATGTTAACCCATTCCATAACCATTTATCAAACATAGCTAACACTTATCAAACTCAGATATTAATATAGGTATGACACTGTTACATAAACAACACAATTTATTTAGATTATACCTGTTTTCCACTATTATTCTTTTTCTGTTCCAGGAGCCAATCCAGAATACCATGCTGCATTCAGCTGTCACTCTCCTTAGTCTCCCTCAATCTGTGGCAATTGTCTCAGTTCATATTTTTCATGACTTTGACATTATAATAGTACTGGTGAGGTATTTTGAGAATAAACCACAATTTGAACTTCTCCAATGTTTTCTCATGATTAGATGAATTCACTAATTTTTAATGCAATATACTTTGTCAGTCTCCCTTATATGAATGCTTTTTGTCTCCTTTTAAAATAACTTCCCCTCCCCACAAAGCCTCTGTTTTGCCTTTCGTATCTTCTGAAAGCCACTGTTTCACCTTTCATATGTAGTTTATAAGTTTAGGCCAACTTCCATAGTTTTCATATCTAACTCATCAAATATAAATTATTGAAAAAAAAGTTTCCCCACTTTTCTGTAGTCCCATCTTTGAGGCAAATCAAATGTCCCTGCATGTGTGCATTTGTTTCTGAGCTCTCCAGTCTATTTGTCTCTTCTTGCCTATAGTGCACGGCACTAATTACTGGGGCTGATAACAAGTCTTGATATGTGGTGGTACTTATTTTGTTCAAGAGATCATTGGCCATTTTGGCACTTCTCATTTCCTTATAAATTCTGGAATCAGCTTGTTTATTTTCTCATATACACATACAAACACAGGCATGCGGGACTTAAACTGAATCCATAAATCATTTGGGAATGACAATTTACTATATTGCAACTGCCAATAGATGAACATGAATATACCTTCGTTTACACAGGGATTCTATAATTTTGCTCGATAATTTATAGTTTACTGGTAGAGACTGTATACATCTTATATTTCAAAGAATTTCATAATGTTTGATACTGCTGTGAATAGAATCACCTTTGTGTGTGTGTGTGTGAGAGAGTCTTGTTCTGTCGCCCATGCTGGAGTGCAATGGCGTGACCTTGGCTCACTGCAACCTCTGCCTCCCAGGTTCAAGCCATTCTCCTGCCTTAGCCTCCTGAGTAGCTGGGACTACAGGCACCTGCCACCACGCCTGGCTAATTTTTATATTTTTAGTAGAGGCAAGGTTTCACCATATTGCCCAGGCTGGTCTCAAACTCCTGACCTCAGGTGATCTACCTACCTCGGCCTCCCAAAGTGCTGAGATTACAGGTGTGAACCACTGTACCCAGCCTAGAATCACTTTTAAAATTCAGTTTTTCTAGTTGTTTGCTGCTGGTATATAGAAATCACTTTTTTTTTTTTTGGCTTATTGATCTTATATAGAGAGACTCTGCTAAATCCTTTTTTAAATTTTAATAGTGTATTTGTAGATTGTTTCAGATTTTGTGTGTACATAATTGTGTCATTTGTGAATAAAATTTTTTTCCTTTTAGTTTTTATTTTTTCTTCCTTATTTTTTGGCTTTTCTGTACTGGCTAGGATCTCCAGTACAATGTTGAATAGATGTACTAATAACAGGAATAGCCACTTATTTCTGAAATCAAAGCAAACACTTTCTATAACTTATTATTAAGTATCATGCCTACAGTTAGTTTTTTTGTAGGTACTTACAGATATGGAACTATTCAAATTTTGTGTCTTTCTATGTCAGCTTTGGTAGACTGCATTTTTGTAGAAATTAGTTGTTCTTATGTAAATTTTCAAATTTATTGGAATAAAGTGCTTTAAAATATTTTCTTCTTCTTCCCAAATGTTCACAGAACATGCAGTAATATCCTCTTTTTTCATTTCAGATATACTGCACATTTTGATCTTCTTAATTTCATGATCAGGTGAGCCAGAAGTTTATTAATTTTAATTCTTAAAAAAAATCAACTTTTTAATTTTTTTTTTTTCTGACAGAGTCTCACTCTGTCACCCAGTCTGGAGTGCAGTGGCACACTCACAACTTATTGCAGACTTATTCCATGTAGCTGGGACTACAAGCATATACCACTGTGCCTTGCTGATTTTTTTTTTAATTCCGATGTTTTTGTAGAGATGGGGTCTCATTATGCGGCCAAGGCTGGTCTCAAACCTCTGGCCTCAAGCACTCCTTGCACCTTGGCCTCTTACATTGATGAGATTACAGGGGTGACCCACTGTGCCTGGCCTTAATTTTTTATTGTATGTTTTTATTTACTATTTAATTAATTCCTGCTCTTATTATATACTTCTTTTTTTTCTTTCTTTGGGCTTCATTTCCTGAATATTTTCCTAACTTCTTAAAATAGATATTTAGCTTAAAATATAATGTTTTTAAAAAATGGGCTGTTCTTTTATGTGCAATATTTTGTTCGATCTTCAAAATCATCTTGTAAAGGTGTGCTAATTCCATTTTTCTGGATGAAGAAAGTGAGAAGGTAACCAATTTGATCCAGGTTAATTATAAAGCTGGAATTCAAATTACATCTATTTGTATGGAAAGTCCATATTCTTTTTAAATATCTTGAATTCACATGATTAGTATAAAATAAATTTTTGACTTTTTCAAAAATTCTATTTTATAATTGAAGAAAAAATTAGAATACGGTAAATATCTGTTTGTATTATAAAGAATCTAGGGTCAGTAAAGAAATCTAATTGTTACAAATCCATCATTTTGCTAATCGTGTTTAGAACATTTTTCATGCATCTCCAAAACAGCACTGACAACTTACTCCATTTTGACTTGGCTCTACCCGTTTTGGCTCCTTGAAATCACGCTCTCCTCCTCTCTCCTCTTGTTTTCAGTCCCTGTGCAGGTCCCTGTTGCTCTGTTCACCATGGAACATCAGTGTTCCTCAGTCTTTGTAAACACTCTCTTCACTTAAAAAAACAACAACATTGGCAATTTTACTCATGCTCATTATTTTAACTCATAAACAAATGACTGACTCAAAAATGCAGATTCCCAGGCCCCTGAAACTGCATATTCTCATTGCTTTCAAAATTGCTCATCTGGAGGTTCCAAAGCAAGACATTAAACTCAGTCATGTCCAAAACTATGCTTCAACCCGCTCTCTCCCCACCGACAAATATAGTCTTTCTCAATTGCTTATCTCAGCGAGTAAGATTCATCCAGTTTTCCAAGTCAGAACCACAAAAGTCAGTCTAAGATGGCTTCTCTCCCTCATTCCCCTGCTATCAATTATCCTTAGATATCCCTATTATTGGTTCCATCTTCACCAGTTTCAATGCCTGTGTATTTAGATTGTCATGACGTCTTACCTGGACTTGCTTAAAGAATAGTCCTATTACACTTCATGCACAATTCACATTATAGAAATTAACATGCCATAACCCTATGCCTGCTTCTCACTAAACTTTGAGATAACTGAGTGAAGGAGCTGTGAGATAGATATATAATCTATCTCATATACATAGATATGTATATGAGACTTGCCAATTGCTCCATACATATTTGGTCAATGGTGTCATAGGAAAAAAATGGAAAGGAAAGCTTATAATTTTCTCAGTAGTTGCTACAATTGTGGATAATTCATACTTTTCAAAATTAAGTGGAGAGGTCAAGTGGGTCCGTGGACTGTTGCTATTAACCCTTCTGAAAGAGTTAGTTCAGATGGAACTACTGAGTGGAGCTGTATCAATGTCACATTGAAACAGAGCTGGACCCCTTATGATAGTGCTCGGCCATCCAGGAAAAGTCTGTTCATAAGGGCATAATAAAGCCTTCTTGTATTATAGCCACATCACTTGAATGGTCATGTCTATTCATAAGCAAAGTTGTATGCTTAGGTAGGCTTAGGATCATGGAATTTGCGTTTTGAATGTTACAATTTCAAATTACATACCACTTATTAACAAAACTATCATAATGAAGAAAACTCAATTATATGAAGGAGGCATTTTTAATCACCCCGTTTTCAGTGTTGTGAGAGAAGCACAGTAAGATCAAGCAATTTATGCTAACTCTTATCACATTACTGACAATAATTCAGAAGTATTGCCTCCTAATTCTAGAGTCTCCTCTTTCTTATTGTGGTGACATTTCCAGCTAACACAGGAGAGTCACATAAAATCCCTAAGCACAATTTCTGATTGGGCACTTACATTCCATATTTTAAAAATTTCCACTGTTAATTATTTGTAATCTCTGCTCCAGCTTTAAGTTTATAGGTGTTCCTTGACTTATGATAGGTTACATCCTCATTAACCCATCGTAAGTTGAAAATATCCTATTTTGAAAATGCAGTTACTACACTTGACCTATGGAACATCATAGCATAGCCCAGCCTGCCATAAATGTGCTTAAATACTTGCAGTAGTCTACAGTTGGGCAAAGTCACATATCACAAAGTCTATGTTATAATAAAGTGTTGAATATTCTGTGTAATTTATTGACTACTGTATTGAAAGTGAAAGTAGAATGGTTGCATGGGTACTCGAGGAGCAGTTTCTACAGAATGTGTGTCACTCTCACACAATCTTGATCATAAAGCCAAGAAATCATAAGTCAAACCATAGTAAATTGGGGACCATCTGTAGTCCCAACTGGATCTCTTGCTGGGAGAGACAAAATGACCTAGGAGTTCACAGCTAAGCAAATCAGATTCCCTTTGCTTCTTCTCTGACTTAGGAGCCTACATTCTCTACATTTTTTTCTCCATGATTATGCTTCTGTTTTGCATTGTATTTCCAGTGATATCCTCTCTATCTTGATTACATTTTGCCTTGGCTCCTTTACAAAGTATCTCACTTCAATTCAACGTAAAATCCTGACTGGTCCTTGGATTCTATCTCCCACTCCCAGTTGCCCCTAAACACCTCTCTCTATGGTTGAGTCCCATTACCTGCTGGTAGATGACTTGAAGTGTCTACCTATAAAATAGGCTGTCATCTCACTCATGCACAGGTGGATCTAGCTGACTGGGGATGGCAGGCAGGAAATCCCTTCTTCTTTCACCTCTGTCTGTGCATTCTCCAAAAGCCTGGGTGAAGCTGCTAATCTGCTTAGGCAGGTTAGTAGATATGACAGCAGGCTTATCCACAAAAGTCCTTCCTTGGATAAAATCTTGCTCCCTTTAAGTGGGCCTGAGAAGGAAGGCAGTGTCAGGATTCTGAAAGGGCACAAACAGCTGGCGAGGATGTCAGTCCTAACCTGGTGCTGTAGAGGGTGGAAAGAGCAGGAGTTGTAGAATGGTGGGTTGTCAGTGAGGCATCAGAGTCTAAGAAACTGGTTTAGGTGCGTTAGGCCATTTACTATGTGTGAACCTTAGGTACACCATTTGTATTCTTGAGGTCTGTTGGTCTGTTTCCATGTCTTCAAAATACACACTACTTCTTCCCTGCCTGTTTCACAGGATTTTGTACAAATAATATGCAATAGACAACAGCAAAATTGGGATATCTTACAAAGTATACTAATTGGTATCATCTCAAATAATCAAAGCTTTATGGTAAAGCGTTCAAATCACAATTATGCATATGTATTAAAAACAATCTTACCTAATTGATCATAATATGAAAAATATATTTCTGGTTATTGTAAGGACTGAATTCTGTTTTACATTTCTATTACTTAGTCTTCTCCTAGAAGATTTGAAATCTGTATTTAAGTTAGTAAAATATTTCAAAATTACATTTAAGTTAGTAATTAGATTTGTAATAAAACATTACAAATTTTACTGCCAAAATTTAAATTTTACCAATTAAAATTGGTAAATGAACCAATATTTCTAAAATAGATTGAATAAAGATAGCAGCCAAGTCATTTGTATTGGAAAGGCAAATCTGAGAATCATTAGTAATATAAATCACTAAGACAAAGAGTTGAGAGAAATTCTCTTTTAATTAGCTTTGGCTCCTGTCAAGATGGTAAGCTACAATACGCTGCTGGCTTATTCCAAAACCAATCCTAGGAGATAGGAGATGGGGGAGGGTGGCGTGGTAGGGAGAAAGGAAGGCAGAGAGGGTGAGAGACAGAGAGAGGCAGAGAGAGAGAGGAGACAGAGATGGAGACAGAGATAGAGAGACAGAGGAAGAGAGACATTTTGATTCAGACAAACAGACATGTGAATACTAGGGAAAAAAAAATAAAACCCAATACCAAAAGTGAGATGTTCTGGGGAGACTGAGGCCATCTTAACCTTGGAGTTATGGATTAGAAGCAGAAAAGGCAGCGAGGTGCAGAAGGCAGTGAGAAGGCTTGGAGAGAAACTGACAATGGCTATGCTACAGTGTGTAATTACTGTTAAAAAAATAAAGACAACAGACAAATACCTACCATCAGAAACAGAATAACCATGGTAATGATAACACAATTAGGAATAATACTGGTAGCATAAAGCAAAACCAATAAGTCATTTAAGAAGTCCAGGTAGAAATATTAGGTCTGAATACATAAGAGTTGAAATATAAAAAACACCACCACGACAAATGGGATAAACAGCAGGCTGAACAGATGAAGAACAAATTAGCACACTGAAAGATCAGAGCAAGAAGCTCTCTCAGAAGCAGCTAGAAACAGCAGAGATGGAAACCATGAGAGAATAGCTTAGGGGTATGTAGATGAAAGCAGAACTGCCAACATGCATAGGAGTCCCAGAGGTAGAGGAGAAAAAAATAATCAAACTATTAGATGTTCCTAGAAACTGTGTTAATAGATAAGCCCTTAGAATTATGAAAAAAAAATCACTACCGATGCTTTGGTTTTATGAGAATGGCACACTGCTAAGAAATAAATGAACAAATAAAGTGTATGTTAGTAAGGTTAGTTTGCAGAATTTACCAAACGGCTGGAACACCTAAAACAATACATCTCTTAATTCAGTGTATGACTATCAGCCTGTGAATCTTACACTCTTACTGGTCCCCTAGCCATGGACCTAGTTAGGCCTAACCAATAATTACCTGTATAAACAGTGGAACTGAACTCTTCTGGTTCTATGCGTCTCCTGAATCCAGCATAACTCCTAGTTGTTTACGGATGGACATCTATATGATTCAAACTGGCTACACATGACTCAAATTGGCTATGATTCGTAGGCATCTTACAGTAAATTCCCCCAGCCTCATCTTGTTAGATCAGACCTTCTTAAGAGCAGACATTTCAAATGTCTTCTCTGATTTAAAGATAGGTGCCCAAGTATCCAAACAGTCCTGAGATGTTATGGTTCTGTGTTGCTTAACACAGATACTATAGACCAACATCATCAATTAAATTATAGTTAGAAACTAGAGAAAAGACGATTACCTGTATTTATGAAATGTTTCGTTTATAGACAAAAATATTCTAAACAATTACAATTAAGATATGTAACAATGAATTTTGGAATGTATGAAAAAAATCAATTCCTAGGTACTCCAGTTAATTCCTGTGCTTATAGACTATTGAGTCAGAAATGAAACACAATAAACATTTTAACTGATCTTTTCATTTCTTTCACTGTAACTAGTACTAGGAGAAAACTAATACAGGGAAGAGCCCTATAATGAGATCTATGATAATCAAACTCAAAACTCTTATTGCTATCATTTTCTTTTGTGAATTATCTGCATATCTTTACTTATATTATCTATTTAAATCTTATCAATTGTGTAAAAACTGATTAAAATGGTCTAATTAATTGTGTTTTAGAAATTTGGGGGGTTATCATAGGATTAAGATATTTAATAAAACACATTTTTGTGATTAAAGACTCAGAAGAATCCCTTAAGTGTTAAGATCTACTTCCCTAACCCCTTATAATTCACAGTTCATTCTGAAACAGCAGTAAATCACTGACATGAACATTTTCTTCATAGTGTCACTACAAAATAGCATAAAAACTATCTTAACTACATGCCATGAAATTAAAACAACAGACCATGACTGAGAGAGAATTACAGGTTTATCTTACTTTCATGAAGATTTTTAAAAAGGTAACATTTATGGAGAAAGTCATGAATATTAAATCTTTCAAACACCTACAATGATTAAAAAACTCTTTCTGCTTATGCCAGCAACTCTCCAACATAAGATTGCTGTTCAGTTTGCTAGGGTCAGGCCACAGAGAATATGAAGTTTGAAAAGCAAATGGAACAACTTGGATGAAAATTATTCTTATAATTTCAGATATCCTGATATTGAAAACTTCTGAAAGTTTGTATGCTACACCCAAGACACTCCAAGTATGGTCCATGGATCAGCAACACTTGGAAGTGTGTTGGAACAGAATTAGCATCACTTGGAAGTGTGTTGGAACAGAATCTCATGCCCCACGCAACCCCACTGAATTTAAACCCTTTTTCTTAAAACTAGATCGTTAGATGGTTCATATGTACATTGTGGTTTTAGAAGCACTACTGCCATGTGGAAATATTCTGAAAACTTAGGGTTAATGTGATGTGTTTTTATATAGCAATCATAGCAAATCTTCCCTAGACTGGAAGTTCTTCAAGAGTGGGGGTTATAGTTTATTCTTTTTGTATCCTCAGCATCTAGTAGTATAAGGCCAGGCTCACATTTGGCCCAGTGAAGATGAATGAATAAATGATGTTATAGTAAAAATACAGCAGTCATATCAGTGAGGCTACATTACCTGTTTACAAATGTTAAGACAGCTGGTTCAATGGGCAAGTACAGGGATATTCGATAGGCACAATAAAGCAGAATAAGTGAAAATGTTAAATATTTGTGCTCAAATGCATAACTGAGAAAACTTACCAAGTGTTTCATTAGGAAGAAAACACACAGCAAAGGTTTTGAGTGCCAAAATGCATAACCTGATGACTTGATAACCATGTAGTTAGTTTTAGAGTTGGGGCTGGCCACGCTGGAAAGATTAATGATGTGATCGTAGGTTTGGGAATTTGAGCTATGCGGTTTGGAACTTTGAGCCATGCAATACCAACCCAACCTCTGGGGAAGGAAGGAAAGCTGAAGATAAAGTTCAGTCACATGGCCAATGATTTAATCAATCCAATGGGCTACATAGTGAAACTCCAATAAAAACCATATACCAAGGCTTGGGAGAGCGTCCCTGGCTTGAACACATGGATGTAACCAGGAGGGTGATGGGTCATGAGGACATGGAAGCTAGTGTTTGCAATTATTTATATAAGAGCAAATATGATTTTGTAATGCATACATATTTACAGTGTGCTAAGCCACATTACTGGCCCATTACTGGTCAAGTTTTACAAAAATTCTATGCTTACTGATCAAATAAGAATCTAGAATGTAAAGTGGGTTCAGAATCTAAAATATAAAGTAAGTTTAAGGTAAAAAAACACTTGGGAAAACTAAAAGCATTTGATAATAGTTCAGACAATGCTAACAGTTTTTCAGTAATAGTTAACAAGCATAATGTCTGCAGTACAATTCTGATCCTAACTACCCAGAATTAGGTCAAATGTCACATGTATTAGGGCTCTCTAGAGGGAAAGAACTAATAGGATATTATTTCTAATAGAACAGGATATATATATATATATATATATATATATATAAAAATATATAAATATAAAAATATTTTAATTTTCACTCACATATATACATATATAAATATATAAGGGGGAATTTATTAAGTATTAACTTACATGATCACAAGGTCCCACAATAGGCAGTCTGCAGGTTGAGAAGCAAGGAGAGCCAGTCCGAGTTCCAAAACTGAAGAACTTGGAGTCCAATGGTCAAGGGCAGGAAGCATCCAGCATGGGAGAAAGATGTAGGTTGGACGCTAGGCCAGTCTCGCCTCTTTCTGGGAGGCTAGGCCAGTCTTGCACAATTTTCTGTCTCAGAATTTAGAATATCATTTCTCCAAAATATTTTTGGTCTATTGGTACTTGTTCTTTGATTAGTCTTGCATGACAGACATTTACTGAGTACGTACTATTTGAAAGGTACTTAATGTAAATACACCTGAAGAAACAGTTTCTGTCTGCATACTGCTTAAATCAAACACATTTACCTATATTTAACTAATGGCCCAATCAAATGATCTCATGAATTCTTTACTCAGAAATGCTTCCTAACACACTGTCTTAGTTTGGGCTGTTCAGGCTGATACAAGAAAGCACCATGAGGTGGGAGTCTAAGACAACAGAAAATTTATTTCTCAGTTCTGGAGACTGGAAGTCCAAGACCAGGGTGCCATCATGGTTAAGTTCAGGTGAGGGCTCTCTTCCGGGCTGCAGATGGCTGACTTCTTGTATCATCACATAGTGTAAAGAGGGCAAGACAGCCCTCTCGGGTCTCTTTTATAAAGGCACTATTCCCATTCATGAGGCCTCCACTCTCAGTATACTTTCAAATGTTGATTTCCTTTACTACAGAAATCATTCCATATTTCAGACTATTCGTTACAAATAAGTGAGGTATAGTTTACTTCCAACTAATGGCAAATGATAAAAGAAATGGAGTTTAAAGGGTAAGACTGGCAAGTAGTGATTTTTAAACAGTGCTAAATTGCTAATTGGAGAGTGGAATGATGTTGGTAATAGGGAGACAGAGGTAAGATATTAGGAAAGTGTAAAGGCAAAATAATGCTTTGATAAGTCAAATTTATATTTTATCAAAGATTTGAGAAAGTTGGCAAGCTTTTCTTTAAAGCACAAATCCTTTTTTTTTTCTTAAAAGTTTAAGGTAGCATAATGAGGTATGAATTAAAATCCCTTCTATCTTAAGATATGAAAATTTAAAATGATTACCTCTTGGGAAAAAACAACTGTATTTTAGCGAACAGACAAATGAAAACCAGTCAGAATTCCTCATGCTGGACCCCTCCATGATACAGGCTCTGTTGTCTCCACATACACACATAACAGGTTAAAGTAGCCATCAAAATACAATGGAATTTTAAGAATGAGATTAAGTATATTATACTCACAAAATATAAACAGTTTCACCAATAGCACTAAGCTTTTTAAACCAGTATGATTTCTATTGAAAAATGAATAACAGAATTTTAAAATAATAGAATAGAAGCAATTCTAAAAATCAATACTAAAAAGAAGTACCCAAATCTTTGAATTTAGACTCAAAACTATGCATGCAATATTGCTATGGTCTGAATGTTTGTGTCCACCTGAAATTTATATGTTGAAATCCTAACTCCCAAAGTGATTGTATTCCGTGGTGGGGCCTTTTGGGAAGTGATAAGGTCAAGAGAGCAGAGTTCTTAAAAATGGGATTAGCACCCAAAGGAGCTTATCTGCCCCTTCACCATATAAGGACACAGTGAGAAGGCTCCTTCTACAAACCAGAAAGCAGGCCCTCACCAAATCTGCCAGCACCTCCATCTTGGACTTCCAGACATCAGAACTGTGGGAAATAAATTTCCATTGTTTACAAGCTACCTGTTTATGGTATTTTACTATAGCAGTCTGAGTGCTAAGGGAGAAAATATTGTCCGAATTTGCTAATTCTAATTGTGTTTCTTAAATTTATCCTACTTTGTCCTCAAACTTCCAAACCAAATCTCACTTTTATGGAAAAAACTAGGATAACTTTATAATTATTTTCTTATAATTTTGAGATGTCAATTACCTTTTCTTCAATTAAACAAAAATCCAATCATTAATCCTTTGAGATTACTTGGGCAAACTGTAGCAAATTTTTCTTATGACACATACTTACATGGTGCAGAATGATGTCTATTTTTACTACCTTGCCTATATTCTACATAAAACTTAAAGCATGTCTTTTCTAAATCAATGGTCCCCAACCCTTTTGGCACCAGGGATCAGTTTCGTGGAAGACAATTTTTCCACGGACTGGGGCATGGGATCATTTGGGGATAAAACTATGAAGCTGTTCCACTTCAGATCATCAGGCATTAGATTCTCATAAGGAGCGTGCAACCCAAACCCCTATCATGTGCAGTTCACAATAGGGTTCCTACTCCTATGAGAATCTAATGCTGCTGCTGATCTCACAGGAGGTGGAGCTCAGGTGGTGATGCTTACTTGTCAGCCTCTCACCTCCTGTTGCATGGTCTGGTTCCTAAGAGGCCACGGACTACTACCACTCCACAGCCTGGGGTTTGGGAGCCCCTGCTCTAAAGAATACTTTTAAATGAGAAAAAACTCTTAAGTTTTAAAATTCATGTTAAGCCCTACTCCAACCTCCATTTCTCTCTTTATAACAAAATTCTATTAACCCATCTTGAAAAAAGATCACAGAATAATTTTATTTATAATGAATGTTTTCTGTCCAGACAACTCATTGGTTTACTCTTATAACAGAGAATCAATTTAAATAACAGCATCAAAATGGAATGAATATAAAACAATCTGCTATTACATAGCAATTTCTTTGATATGTCAAAATTATAGCCAATTAGTCTTGCAATACATGGTCCATTTCCAGTGAAATTCTCAATAAACTGCTAGGAAGTACAATCCTTCATATTGACGTTTAACTGTAAAGTGTGCTAGACACAGCTCTCTTGATTGCTTCAGAAGTCAAATAAGTGCTCTGAAGAAAAGGCTGACACCACAAACAACGTCATATGTCATCTATCCACAAACAGGATAGCAATGCCTCCAGATCCTTTGGTTTTTTATCAGTCCCTTTGGCAAGTTAATTAATTGATGATTGTTCCCTTAAAATTAATATAGAACAAATCACTGTCTACACAGTTTGTGCCAACGTCCTTGACTTTCTTGCTTCCACTGATTTGTTTATCAAATCATACAGTGATGGTAGTCTTATTTTATCCATATTTTTGCTGTAAACATTGAGAAATATACCAAGGACAACTAACAGACCAGACCATACATACCTAAGAGGAAGAAATAAGGAAAAAAACATTAAAATGAGCAAAGTAACAATTTACTGTTAACCATAGAATTGGTAGTCTTTCCATAATAATTCTTCAGTGAAGTAAAATTCTGCTATTAGAAGCTTACAATAATAGCATTAAAATAAAAATAGTATTCTTAGATGAGATTAAATTCTGTATCTTTTATTAATACATTAAGTATATATAGAGAAAGACACGTTATAAAATATTATATAAGATACAGTTAATTTTAACTTTGGGTATAATATTCAAAGTACAATCCCTACCAGAAGTCTTAATAATATACTTAAAGCACTGGATGTGTATATCTACCAAAGGCCATTTCGGGAATTAAACTCAGCTGTCCAACTCGTTGTCTTAGTTGGGTAGAACATAAAGAAATAAAAAGAGAAACATCCCTGAGAAAGTAGGGGAATCATTATAATTATATTTATGTATAATACTATTATATATTATACTTAGTACATGCAGAAAGAAAAACTAGTCGATAGACAAATAATAATACATTGATGGAAATTAATTTTATGGTTCCCTCTAAACTTATAGATTGCTAAGTTTTTGGTAGGAAACTTCACAATCCTGACCAATATAAGTTTAAATGATACTAATTTCAAACAAATAGTAAAAACAATATGATAGTAAACACTTTCACACACACACACAATACAAGCTAAGTAAGTCTTTAGGATATAACTTACAGGTTACTTCTCTACCTTAAATCCTTTGTGGAAACAGGCATCAAATAAACTAATACTTTTTAAAAGCAGGTGCTATAAATATATAATTTATATATCTGCAGTACGGCAAAGGGAATCCCTTAAACTCAACAACATACACATCACTCACATTCATTCATAATAGAAACAGGTCACATTTGCACAGGGCTCTGGTTAGGCAATTTAAGTATACAAAATGAAAAATTCAAAATAATAAATTATAAACATTTCCAAAATAGCAGAAGACACCGTGATAGATAAGAGGTCAAGATGAAAAGGTTTCTTTATAAAGTGTAACAGGGAAAAAAAAAAAACCACACACACACACACATTCATTTATATAAAAATTAACACACTTACTACAAAAAAAGAAAATGTAGAAAAGTTGAAATTAAGATTAAGAGAAAATGTGAAACACAGTATTTACAAATTGAGAACATTGTTTAATTAAAAAGTACTTACTGAAATGTGAATGGTTTAGCAAAGAATATAAACGAAAGTACAATGGTCATTGCTTTTCTTCCTGTTGTCACTGTAGGAGCAAAAAACTAGAGCTGACTATATGCCAGAATCTGTGAGAGGTGCCAAGACAACAATGGAAAGTAAAAACCAACCAACCAGCCAAACACACAAAAGTCATTGTTCCTGTTATTACGGAGTTTAATTTTGTAGGGAAACAGACATTAAATAATTAATACAGTTAAATGTTAGGGTACAACTGTAATAAGTACTTGATGGAGGCCATGGTATTATGAAGCCAGAGTAAGTCCTAGAGAGATGTGGTTTGGCAGAAAATAAAGGCTTTCCTAAGGAAACTATGATTAGGTAGAGGCAGGGGTTATTCTTTAAAAATAGTCATCTATGGGATCCAATTAAATTTAAGAGCTTCTGCACAGCAAAAGAAACTATCAATAGAGTGAACCAGCAACTAACAGAACTGGGAAAAAATGTTTGCAATCTACCCATCTGACAAGGGGTTACTATCCAGAATCTACAGAGAACTTAAACAAATTTACAAGAAAAAAACCAAACAACCCCGTCAAAAAGTGGGCAAAGGATATGAACAGACACTTTTCAAAAGAAGACATTTATGCAGCCAACAAACATGAAAAAAAGCTCAACATCACTGGTCATTAGAGAAACGCAAATCAAAACCACATTGAGATACCACCTCACACCAGTTAGAATGGTGATCATTAAAAAATCAGGAGACAACAGATGCTGGAGAAGATGTAGCAAAATAGGAACACTTTTACACTGTTGGTGGGAGTGTAAATTAATTCAACCATTGTGGAATACAGTGTGGCAATTCCTCAAGGATCTAGAAATAGAAATACCATTTGACCCAGCAATCCTATTACTGGGTATATATCCAAAGGATTATAAATCATTCTATTATAAAGACACATGCACACGTATGTTTCCTGTGGCACTGTTCACAATAGCAAAGACTTGGAACCAACCCAAATGCCTATCAATGATAGACTGGATAAAGAAAATGTGGCACATATGCACCATGGAATACTACACAGCCATAAAAAAGATGAGTTCATGTCCTCTGCAGGGTCATGTATGAAACTGGAAACCATCATTCTCAGCAAAGTGACACAAGAACAGAAAACCAAACACTGCATGTTTTCATTCATAAGTGGGTGTTGAACAATGAGAACACACAGACACAGAGAAGGGAACATCACATACTGGGGCCTGGGGGTCAGGGGGCTAGGGGAGGAATAGCAGGGGATTGGGGAATTGGGGAGGGATAGCATTAGGAGAAATACCTAATGCAGACAACGGGGCGATGGAGGCAGCAAACCACCACCATGGCACATGTATACCTATGTAACAAACCTGCACGATTTGCACATGTACCCCAGAACTTTTAGGATTTTCATCTTCTCTTACTCTATCCCATTGCATAGCATCAGGATGAAGATAGCGCAGTGGACAGAAGGAGCATAGGTTTCTCACGACCACAGAGTTACCGTACCAGCTTAGAGGTGGTAGTACGGTAAAGAGCACAGGTGTGCAGCCAGACTGCCATTGCTGGAACTTGCCTCTGGTTGACTGAGTCAAGTCATTAACCTTCCTGTATCTCAGTTTATCCATCCGTAAGATGGAACAATCATAGTGCCTAATTTATAGGACTGTTGTGAGATTAAAATAATGGTGTCTGGCACATACTAAGGCTATGTACATATTAGCTATGATTATTACCAACTCTGGCTTTCTTTTATGTGAGAGAGAAAAACTGCCTGGACCTCTAAGGCAAAGGCTGTACCTTACAGTTTTGGCAAATGACACAGGTGGCATATTGAGTCATCTGTTCCTCTGACTAGGCTGTACACTCCTCCAAAGCAGAACAAATACAACTGATTCTTCTACAGGGCCAAGCAAAGACCAAGCATGGAGCAGGCGCATAGTGGTCACTGGTGGAAAGGGAAGCTAATCTGGTTGTTGTCTTAGAAAATGTACAAATGAAAGGCCTAAAAAGCTTGTTTAAAGTGTACCTCTCATACTTGAAATGCAACAAAATTGAAATTTTCAGTTATAGGTTAAAAGAATATAGATGCGGTACTTTCCTTGGAGGTTTTCATCTCATCATAATTTTATAGAAAGTTCTTTTAATGTTACTATTCTGATAAATGTATAAGTTCAATTTCAAAATAAGAAATTAAGATCAAATTCTAAAGAAACACCATAAGCCAAAGAATATGTTGGTGAAATATGTTAATTTTCTTTTTAATGTAAAGGAGATGTTGCCCTTATGTTTTGAAAAAGAGCATCAGAGAAAATGTAAATGCTTATTTCATAATCAAAGCAAGTAAGTCTCTCCTACCTGTGACAGCAATAAGTGCACCAAAAATTTTAATCAAAGCCAGAACAAAGGAGATTCCAAAATATCCAGTAAGGGAAAAAAGGAACGCATAACCATAGGTCCGAATTGGATTCTGCAACAAATAAAAAAGCCTGTCAGAAAAATGTAAAACAAACCCCGAGGTATTAGAAATAAAATAAAACTACAGATTTTAATCAACTTTTTGAGCAATAAGCTGTTTGACAATGCAGTCAAGCAAATATTCTTATTTTGATTTAATGAAAAAATAATGTGGAAATTAAAGATCCTCAACTTTCCTACATTATAAAAGCTTAAAATGAATTTAAATATCAATCATTTCTGAAATTAATTTCTGATTAGCATATGTCATATTAAAGGAGGTATATGTATGATAGCCTCTTTTGAACAAGGAAAATTAGAAATATAGAGAAAATTATTTAACAGAAGATGTTTATCTTTTTTAAAAAATGTGATTAGTGTTTACCTTTGCACAAAATGTTACTGCAGGGCCTAATCCACTAGTGCATGTTAATCCCAGTAAAATGTACACAAAACCGATTGAGTACGAATACAGCACCTAGAGCAGATAAAAATAAAGCAGAAAAAAGTACTATCAAACTCAAAGTGGAAGATCAAGGGTTTTAACTATATGGCACAATTAGGTTTGCAGAACAAACATTTTAAAAGAAACATTATCATTTCAATATGGTCCAAGTTTCCAGAAATAATATTTGACTATAATGTTTTGTAAGTCTATGCCTCATTTTATGTACAAAATAACACCTACTAATACTAATCCTTTCATATATGCTTACATATTCATTTCTTTCTAGGCTTAATTACTGAAATCAAACCAGATTTTCGTTGTCAGAGTTCAAAAAAAGTATCCTTAAATGAACAAAACAAAAAGCTTTAAAGCTACTTATAAAACATAAACAAACATTAAGTTTCTAAAAGACATTAAAATATAATGAAAATAATCAGTATATGGCATATCTACTGCTTAACTTCTCTATTTTCCAACCAACCTTTTAATCCCAATTTGCTATGCTTTTCATAAACAGAATTAGCAGCAGCAGCAGCAAACCTAAATAGCTGCCCTGTGTCAGGCAGGTACTGTGCTGAAGCTTGGTATGGACTATTCTATTTACTTCTTACAACCACCCTAGAAGATGGGCATTCTTGTCATCATAATCCAATTTCCAGATGAAGAAACTAGAACTTAGAGATATTAAGTAATTTTCCCCAAATGACAGCTAGTAAAGCCAGAATATGAACTGAGTTATCTTATTGCAGAGTCTACCATCATAACCACTGCATTATATCAACTAACCACCTACATTCCCTCAATTCTCTCTGTGCCCCTCCTTACCTTATCTACAATGAGTAGTGATGATGATCAAAAAAAATCTTAACCAGTTTCCTGTTATTAGAGAATACTTAAGTTGTCCCATTCTGTGTCAAGAAAATAACAGAAAAGAATAGTTCTGTCTATCTTTAATTTAGTATGCTGTTTCTATCCAGCAAGTGGTTGGTTATAAAATCAATGCAAACACACACACACACACACACACACACACACACACACACACACACATTTTCCTATATAAAAAGTAGGTACAACACAGAAAGACATTATTTGCAATAACTGCAAAAAGATGAAATAAAACTTTAATAAGTTATTAACAATACCTTTAATAAGAAATGTGCTGGATTTACATGAAGAAAACTTTAAACTCTAATGGACATTGGAAAAAAAAGACCACGTGAGTAAAAGAAAAGTCATACCTTATTCTTGATTGAAATAATCAAGATGCCATTCTCCCTAAATTAATTTATAATTCAATGCCATACCAATCACAATACCAATGGAATTTTTAGTTTATTTGGGGATATAAACACCCCAGAATAACTACTGGTAGTAATACTCTGCAAAAGAAAAGGAACAATGGTAGCTAGTCCTAACAGATAATAAATGTATGATAAAGCTGCTGTCATTATATGTACTATTGCAAAAATAAATTCAAAATACAATTCTGAATGCTACACTAGAGTATGTTATGATAAAGAGGGCATTTAAAATGAGCTGAAAGTAGATTATTTAATAAATGGTATTGGAAAAAATGGGTAGTCATTTGAAAGAAAAGTTTTTGTTTTTTTTTTTTAAAGTTTTAGATTGGATCAAGGGCTTAATAATAAAGGAAATCGCAAAACTAGTAGGCAACAAGGATGAAATGTTCTAAAATCTCAGGGTTGGGAAAGTTATTTTCGACCATGATACTTAGCCAGAAGCCAGCAAAGAAAAGACAAATTGGGCTGTATAAAAATTACAAACTTCTACATGGAAAAATACTACACACTAGAAAGAGAGGAGAGAAATAATGTAACAAAAGATTTTTTTTAATACATAGAAAACTAAATCCATGAGAAAAAAATCTGTCAACTATACAACAAGCAGCAGTGCTAGTTGTAGTTTTAGTTTTTACCTTCCTAGAATGTTTGAATGTATTACTTTTATAAAAATGATAAACTAGTTTAAAAATGCAATGCTAGTCTTTGATATGATAACTATTTCATCAAATTAGGTACATCACCATTTTTTAAGTTTGTCTAATTTGAAGAAAAAGCACTAGAGTATTTACCATTTCAGAATTAGAAGCATTATGAAGTTTCATAGCTTTCTCTTGAACATTTCCAATGACAGCATCTGCACATAGTGCCAGGGAAATAAGCACCACACCTTCAAGAAGGTATTAAAAAAACAAACAAACAGAAAAAACTCCTTATTTAAACATATGAACACTAATCAAGTTTTATGAGAAATTTTATCGGTCTAAAAAACAAAAGCATATCTTCAACTATATTTGTTTGGTAATTCAGAATATTATAATCCACCATCAGTTGTAACAAATACGTAGGGGACGACATTTAAAAAAGAAACTGAGTTAGTGCTGTCATCATTATCACATTTCAATAGCATATAAAATAACAGTTCCCTAAATATTCCACTAGTGGAATAGTTCCACTAGTTCCATAAGCGTAGAAGAAACTCTTAGGATATCTATCCATTGGGATTGGTGGCTAGTCAGTTAAAGAAAAGAACCACCACCACCAAAAAAAAAAAAAAAAAAAAAAAAAGATGAAGAGTAAAGTTATTTTTGAAAAACCTTATTATTACTAAAATCTTTCATTTAAATCACATAAACATGCATGAAGCTGCCAAGGCCTTTTTCTTTGAGCATGGGTCCTGACTAGAATACTGTATTTTCTCTTTTGTACAAACACACTCATAGCACACATTTTCCAAGATTTCCAAGGAGTTTTTGTTTAAAAGTGTACCACAGAGTGCAGAATCCTTTCATATGTTCGCTCCTTTAAGGTAATGTTTATATTTATACTAAACTGTCTAACTATAACAGCACAGCATACCTTTCCTTCTTTAGCTAAAGCAGTGACATGTAAATGTGCAAGTGCAAAGTTTTTTTTCAAATGACAGTTGAAAATGATTACTATTGTTATTCTCCTATAACTCATGTGTCCATTTCCAATTCTGCTTATCAAAGTTTTTGACTGGGCAAATAGCCTCCTGCCCTGTCAAAATGCAAGCACACTAAAAAACAAACAGTTTTATCTACAGAGCTGTAATATTGTTACATCTTATATGGAAAGTCCAAAAGCTTGATTAGATATGAATATCGCAGCTGTTATACTATCATTTAAAATCCTTAAGAAATTTTAGAAATTCGTATTCTAAACTAAAATGCCTGTAAAGTAAGAATACAAATAAATTGCTTACCTGTCAGGTTGAAATTTGGTGCAATTGTGCTGTCAGCGAGGGTAAACCATATCAGACCGAGGCTCATACATATGGCGGCAGACACATCTGCAATATTGTAACGCTTTCCTGTATAAAACAACTGTAAGTTGGCTTAATTATGCAAATATCCAACCAGCTTTGTGTTAGCTCTGTGTTAAGTACAGCAGGGATTTTTTTTTTTTTTTTATATCCAATGCCAAAAACGTAAACAGTTAAGTCAAGGCAGAAGACAGTCACAAGAGGGCTTCTGAAAACTACCAAAGGGAGCTAATATGTCCCTGTAAGTTAGAAGCGAGAGCTACTTTATCTGGTATAATAGTGACACTAAAATACGTATTTCAGCAAAAACTGACAGCAAGAATAATGAACACCTACACACATTAAAAAATTTCCTGGAAATGTAGTGCCTGTTTTACTTTATGCATAATAAAAGGTTATGAATTTTCTTCTAGTTTTTAAGTTTACAAAGTAACCAAAGTAATGATTCTGGTTATATGACTCTAAGTTTGCAAATGTCATAATGATGAGGTAACTTCCAGGCAGGTGAAAATTAAATTATTTTAATATATCCTTATTTTAAAAATAAAATGTACTGTGAATTTTTGTAAGGATTATAAGGACAATATTATATGTGCCTAGTCAGTTGGGACACTAAATATGATTTTTTTTTTTTTTTGGGAGACGGATTTTGCTTGTTACCCAGGCTGGAGTGCAATGATGCCATCTCGGCTCACCGTAACCTCCGCTTCCTGGGTTCAAGCAATTCTGCCTCGGCCTCCCGAGTAGCTGGGACTACAGGTGTGCACCACCAAGCCCAGCTAATTTTTTGTATTTTTAGTAGAGACGGGGTTTCACCATGTTGACTAGGATGGTCTCGATCTCTTGACCTCATGATCCACCCGCCTCTGCCTCCCAAAGTGCTGGGATTATAACTGTGAGCCCCAGCGCCCAGCCTAAATATGATTTTTAATAGGGATTAGGGTCAATTATTTTTTCCTATATGAAGTTATCCTGACATGATACATGAAGCAGTTGACAACACTTTCATTTTTAAAGGCTTATTCTGGAATGGTATCTAATGCATAAATGAAATCAGGCTGTATAAGAATTTCCGTGATACAGAAACACTAGACTATTAAAACATGAATATTCCTCATGACAATTAATATGATAGGTCCACTACTTGTTACTATTACTGCCTTTTCTTTTACTCATATTTCCACAAAACTTGTAACTTAGCTGGGGCCCTACAAATCACTAAGCCAGCAAGATTGGTAAAAATGCAGTTCTGCTCAGATTAAGCTTTACTTCAATATGAGAAATGCCCATGTACAATGAAGGTGAAGTGTGGGAGCCCTGGAGAGTAGAAACATGAAGGAACTGAAAAAAGGGACCTTTCCAGGTACTTTTGAGTTAGGGTTTCAACATTTAACCATGATATTGCTGGAAATGTGGTAGATTCCAAAATAAAATAATAGAACAAAGTTTTTTTTTTTTCCCTAAGTCCAAATTACTGACTTCAGATACTAAGGCGTATCAGAGAGAGATCAGTGTTTTTAATAACTTATTTTGGTAAGACATCATTCAGAATTGTCATAATATCTAGAATGCTCATTGAAAATATAACAGAAGTTTAATGTTTTTCCTAATGCTAGATGCCATAACATAGCCTATTAGTTTTAAATAGTATAAAAACATATCATTACTATACCTTGAATAAAAACTCCTCCTAGCATAACAGGAATCAATTTGCAGCACTTGAAGATGACTTGGGTAGGGTAATTCAGGTAGCCCAAGGAAGTGTTTGATAATCCCATAGTACCCACAGTTAGAAAAGCTATTATCATGTAGGTTTTTCCTGGTATTCTGTAAAAGACAATTTTTAACACCTTCATTTTGGGACCCAATTCATACTACTGAAATATAATGTGTTCACAATGTGTAAATGTCTAATTACTTTTCTAATTTCTGGTTAATATTTCTGGAAATATCAGTAAAAATATCACTATTTGAAAATCGTAATACTCTTGTATAAAAAAGTTAGTAAAATTAACAATTTACTTTGATTTAGTCAACCATAAACGAGGCCACTCAGTTATGTAAAAAAAGGGTTTAGATTTTTACTGAAGGTATAAATGTTGACAAAAGGTTTTCTTTGACAGCAGTTCTGGCTACAAATAAAAACCATCTTAACCAAAGTTAGAGATTAAGAGTTTTTTTTATTTTATTTTTTTTAAGACGGAGTCTCACCCTGTCGCCTAGGCTAGAGTACAATGGTGTGATCTCATCTCACTGCAACCTCCGCTTCCTGGGTTCAAGTGATTCTCCTGCCTCAGCCTCCTGAGCAGCTGGGATTACAGGCGCCTGGAGACAAGGTCTCGCTCTGTTGCCCAGGCTGGAGTGCAATGGCATGATCTCAGCTAACTGCAACCTCTGCCTCATGGGTTCAAGTGATTCTCTTGCCTCAGCCTCCTGAGTAGCTGGAACTACAGGCATGCGCCACCACGCCCAGCTAATGTTGGCCTCCATGACGGTAAAAGACACCTTAACAATTTTAAAACTGTTAATTTTTAACTCTTGAATTGTTGTTTTCTAATGTTTCCATCTAGCATTAGGAAAAATACATCTATTCATTCTGCTAGAATAACCCCAGAATAATTTCTCTAGAAAAAGTTTATGTGGTTTAAAACCCTAGATATATTTTTTATAACAATTATCTTATAGATCATCTCTCTGTATTCTATGTTATAATAATCAACTTTAAGATGAGGTATCTGACTCCCTCCTCATGATTTCAATCTATCTAGAGCCTTAATTTAGCATCTTCAGAATTTGAGCCATTTCTGTGAGCATACGCTCACTTTGACCATGTATTTAATGGTCTAAACTAATAATCTTGTACACTGATATGACGAACAAAATGAGGCTCTATTCATATTAATAATGCTGCATAGATGCAATTTCCATTTTAGAATTTGTGTTCACATTGAAATCAAAATTCCTCATCTTATATATGGTTAGATATAAGGTAAAATAATTTACTGGAAAAAGTCAACTAAAACGCATCAGTTACATTTTGATTCTGAGGTTTCTTTTCTACTTAACTACTAATATAGTAGTCATCTGTGAAAATCCACATGGAAATAACTTGGCATGCCCATACATCAGTGTAAACGTGCTCATGCTGTCCATGGGACTGGACCTTCACTGGGATATCATCAGTGATGGTGGAGGACCACTTCTCCAGGTAATGATACAAGTCATGGTTGTCAGATTGCCTCAAAGATAAATGGCAAATCATTGGCAGAAAATAAAAATTCAAGTCAGAAAAATTAAAAAGAATGAGTAGAAACGCAGTACAGCACAGGTAGAAAGAAAGCCACCTTGAAACTCAGGAGAACTAAATCCAAAAGTAGCTCCAAAGGGAGCTAAAAAAATTCCCAGCATTCCTCCAAGTCTTTGTTTTCTCATTGGTAAAATGAAGAAATTAGAATTGATCAGCCTGCCTCCAGGATGCTATTTAATTCTTCAATTGCTTGCTTCCTTAGACATGGGGAGAAAACTTTTTTTTTTTTGAGATGGAGTCTTGTTCTTGTTGCCCAGGCTGGAGTGCAGTGGTACAATCTCAGCTCACTGCACACTCCGAGGCCTCCTGGGTTCAAACGATTCTCCTTCCTCAGCTTCCCGAGTAGTTGGGATTACAGGCACCCACCACCATGTCTGGCTAATTTTTATATTTTTAGTAGAGATGGGGTTTCACTATGCTGGTCAGGCTGGTCTTGAACTCCTGATCTCGAGTGATACACCCGAAAGTGCTAGGATTACAGGCGTGAGAAACCACGCCCAGCTGGGGAGAAAATTTTAACTTTAAAAATCTGTTCAAGACAAATCTGACAGCTCTCCTTCATTAAAAACTTACAGTAATTAATGTTAAAAGGTATTCTTTGGTGAAAAATAATAAGCAGTATATTTAGGATATTAGAATTTACAATGTACTTCAGGGTGCAGCACCATTAAATAAATTCAGATATGGATGTATTTGCACAAATAAATTCAGAAATACATGATTGGGCATATTTTTATTGTAACATACCTTTAAAGACTTAAAAAAATGTTTTCTTGTACCTTGGAAGGAAAAGGTTTCAATTCATAATTACATTTATTATAAATACATAAATTCTCTTCCCAAATTCTTTCATTTATATTTAAATCGAAAACAAATTATTTGATGTTTAAATATGTTATGGTCACATGGTTTAAAAGGATAAACATGACTTGAGGCCCCCTTCCCCCTCATCTGGGTATCTGACAGGGAGGTGTTTCTTTCTGAAATCTTACAGTTAGGACATGCATCTTCATTGCATCATTTTTCACATACAAAGGACAGTATTAGTGTCTTTTCAATCAGAGGCCCAGTAGTTAAGTAGTGAATCATCATAAGGCTTCCTTATGTATTAGTCTTGACAGATACATTTAATTACTTTGTATTCTATCACTTATGGCTATTTCCGGTACTCTTCTAGGTCTTTGTTTTCTTATTGGTAAAATGAGGAAGCTGGATTTCATCACCTTGCCTCCATAATTCTATCATGGAGAATCATGATAGAACATAAAAATAATGAAGATGATATTCTAAGGTTCAAATATTTTTACAATAATTGCTATAATAATTTATCGGCAATAAAGACAGGTTGAGAGGCAAAATGAGACCCACGAAGAAATGTGTAATATAGATTTAAATATTTTTAATTGTAGTTACTTTGATACAAACTTCAAAACCATTTTATGTTAAAAAAAAAAAAGCTGCACAATTTTTGCAATCTTCACTAAAGGATTAAACATTTGTATCAAGGTTAGTATGTTGGTATTACAGCCGTTATTACATTTAAACTGCCCCATAGATACATGATATATACACATATTAGAGTATGACAGAATGCGTACACTTCTTACATTATCCAAGAAAATTTTATATTCAAATTCCTAATCACTTTCTGTTTAAAATCAGAGACTAAGTTCCACTGCATATTGTTCTATACGCCATTAAAAATATATCAAGATATTTCTCACATCTAGATGGTTGCTAACTGAAATGATAGTTGTCAAACAAGCACATTTGGTCTTGATGAAAAGGAATAAAATGTGTTTCTCTAATGCTTAAGAATGCAACCTCAGCTATCAGACAGCATATGGCAATGTTAGCTGGGGCATATCCCACAAAACATAACATTAACTTCACATTCTAAAAAAGCAGTATGAAAACAGATACAGACTGAGTATTCCTCATCCAAAATGGTGGGGACCAGAAGTGTTTCAAATTTCAAAAATTTTTTTTTTCGATTTTGGAATATTTGCATCTGCATAGTAAGATATCTTGGGGAATGGGACACAGGTCTTAATATGAGATTTATTTATGTTTCATATATATATTATATACATAATCTGAAGGTAATTTTATAGAACATTTTTGATATGGTTTGGCTCTGTGTCCCCACTGAAATCTCATCTTGAATTCTGTACTCCCATAATTCCCATATGTTGTGGGAGGGACCCAGTGGGAGATAATATGAATCATGGGGATGGTTTCCCCCATACTGTTCTCATGGTAATGAATAAGTCTCACAAGATCTGATGGTTTATCAGGGATTTCCACTTTTGCATCTTCTTCATTTTCTCTTGCTGCCACCATGTAAGAAGTGCCTTTTACCTCCTGCCATGATTCTAAGGCCTCCCCAGCCAGGTGAAACTATAAGTTCAATTAAACCTCTTTTTCTCCCCAGTCTTGAGTAACTCATCAGCAGCAGCATGAAAAAAGACTAATACAGTAAATTGGCACCAGGAATGGGGCGTTGCTAAAAAGATACCCAAAAATGTGGAAGTGACTTTGGAACTGGGTATCAGGCAGAGGTTCGAAGAATTTGAAGGGCTCAGAAGACAGAAAAACGTGGGACAGTTTTGAACCACCTGGAGACTTGCCGAATGGCTTTGGCAAAAAAGGTGACAGTGATGAACAGCAAGGTCCAGGCTGAGGTAGTCTCAGATAGAGATGAGGAATTTGTTGGGAACTGGAGAAAAGGTGACTCTTGCTATGTCACCTTTAGACATAACAAGGGACTGGCAAAGTGAATGGCAGCATTTTGCCCCTGCCCTAGAGATTTGTGGAACTTTGAACTTGAGGGAGATAATTTTAGGGTATCTGGTGGAAGAAATTTCTAAGCAGCAAAGCATTCAAAAGGTAACTTGGGTGCTATTGAAAACATTCCATTTAAAAAGGGAAATAGAGCAAAGTTCAGAAAATTTGCAGCCTGACCATGCAGTAGAAAAGAAAAACCCATTTTCTGAGGAGAAATTCAAGCTGGCTGCAGAAATTTGTGTAAATAACAAGAAGCTGAATGTTAATCCCCAAGACAATGGGGAAAAGGTCTCCAGGGCATGTCATAGGTCTTTATGGCAGCCACTCCCATCACAGACCAGGAAGCCTAGGAGGAAAAAATGGTTTCGTGTGCAGCCTAGGAAGTTGGTGCCCTGTGTCCCAGCTGTTCTGGAGCCACAGTGCACATTTTACACAATTTTGTACACAAATTTTGTGTGTTAAGTACTTATGTTTGGAAGCTTCCACTTGTATCACATTGGCACTCAGAAATTTTCTAATTTTGGAGCATTTTTGGATTAGGAATGCTTGACCTGAAACTCAGATTTCATTTCACCACTGTGATGTTAGTTGTATTAGAAATGAGTAACTGCACCTACTTCAGTGAAATTTATAAAAACCAAGTATGTACATCTAAATATTTTACCACGTTTTAAGAAGATATAACACTGTCAGTTGAGCCTAAAGCTATTATTTTTTATTTTGTAACACTGTATTTGAGAAGAGACTTCATTTTTTTCAGTGCATAAATGAATACAACATATTTAATATTATTAAGTTGGTAATACTGATAAAAAATCATACTTATTAGATGTTTTGTTAGTAGGAAGTATACATTTCATGCATATTCAGTATGCCAAAAAAAAAATTCAACTAATACAAGTGAAATATCAGAAAACCACATACCTCCTCCTTTTGTCCTGAATAAGCTGAAGTTCTATTAGGCCAAATATGGAGTAAAAGGCAAACTGCACTAAAGTAAGGTACCAGCCATAGGACTTAAAACTCTCCATTGAAAATATTAATTCCTGCCAAAAGACACATGAACACTGTTAAGTCCAAGGCAGCACATTAATTTCCTCACAATAAATTCTTATAAACACAACATTTTTAAAGAAACCAAGCCCCACCTCCGACGACAAAAAAAAAGTAAATTAGAGAGATTAGAAGCTCTTTCATACTGATGTTATTTTTTGAAATTCTTGTAATATTTACATCAGTTATTAATAAGCCATTCTTAACAAGTCATTAAGATGTATTCTAATAAAGTTATCTGGTTTAATTTTAATTGAATAAATCAAATTAATCAATAAATCACACTGAATAAATGAAGTGTATATATGAATATGGGTATATCTATAAAAGACACTTCATTACCAAACCCCAACCATTTTCTTTGAACTATTTTGATATATAAGTATATATAATAGTAGCAATGTCAGTTTTCACAAAATGAAGTGGTCAAGTTATAAACATAATTAGCTGGGGTTTGTGTAATTTAAAAAAACTTTGCATAAACCAATTATAACTTAAAATATCTGATTATTAATTATAGAAAATTTGTTTAATGAAACTTACATTGAAAATTTCAAATTCATTTTCCATTGCAATGGCTAACTCTGTTCCCAAGCTATTTGGTAACATTGGTATGCTGAAAAAAAAAATGTTTCTCAACAAGAAATTCTAATCTCTATTTTTAATTGCTCTTCATTGTGGTATCTCAAGTTTTATATCACCTACTAGTGGAATATCAGTTACATAAATATTAAAATTTTTAATTCATGTTTTTGTTTTACATTAATATTCTTCATAGCATTCTTTGCAAGCTAACTAAAAAACAGTCACAATTCCGCATTCACTTAAATTTACTTTGATATTTCATCCACAAGACAATGAAAAAGAACACAACAATTTTTAAGTTCACTAACTTTTTGGTGCTACAGAATATTGGAAATATTATCTGTGTTTTAAGAAAATACATCATTTTCCTTTTCTTAAATTACAAAGGCTTTCTCATGTTATGGGAAAATATCCACTAATTAAATAACCATTAATAAAATTAGAACCCATTCCAACATCCTGTTTTCACTAGCTTGGATTCTCACCCATCTAACCCATGTCTTCGAAGGTCAGAAATTTGCTCCTGGCCAAAGGTATACAACTTCTCCAAATATAATGTAAATACGAGACAAATTGCTGGAATGTTAGAAATGCTTTGTGCCAGCAAAAATCACAGAACAGTGAGATTCTGGCAAAGTCAGAAGACAAAGCCAATAAGAATGAGAACATAAGAGGTGCTTAAAAAAGAAATGATTCAAATATTATAGGATTCAAGAGATACCATTAGAAAGCCATAAAATATCCTGATATATTGTTGCAAAAATGATTTTTTATTACTAAGCTCCAAGAAGCAAGAGCAAACTATGTTATCATTCAATAATGTTGGAAGACATCAACCAATACTTGAATCATTCTTTCTCTTGGAAACACATGGTCACCAATATTACTTACATTTGGTTAAATATTTAAAAATTAATTTTCGTAATTATGCTTTTTCAAGATAGTCTCTACATGTCCCTCCTCTCCACTTAAAATATTTACCTCTTGAATTTTGATCTGTTTTCAGCAGACTTACTTTTAAGAAGCTCTTTTCTTCTACTATACAAAAAATTCAAATTTATGAATCAGCCAGTACCCTGTGACTATCTTAGATAAAACTAGTAAGTGCCCATATTGACTGCAATTATTATCATTAACATATTACAATCATATAATTTTTACCTGCAAATATCCATAAATTAGGTAAAATACAAAAACTCCAGCAACACATATGAAAAATTGAGTAACTTTGTTAAACTTGCTGAGATTCATGCCAAGAACCACAATGTCATCAATTGACTTGATGTGTGGTGACATTGTTTGGGTTTTGGATGGCACAGTGATAGAAATATATTTCCTGGAATTGTTGAATTTGAGATCCATTGTTACTTTGCTGCATTCAGTGCTTTCTGAGTTAACTTTGCTGTTTCCCTGGATTCTTGTTCTGTCTTTTGCTTGCTGTATCAAGTCCTAAAGAAGGAAATAAGCAATTAAAAGAAAACATTTAGATGATAAAGTTCAATCCTCCAAATAATATTCCAAATCATACTTTAAAATGATACAAATAAGTCTGTTTCTCTCTGGACATTAGTATGTTAACTGTTGTATTCTGGGTTCCAAACCACCAAAAACAATATGCCTGCAATCTTCAAACAATTTGTCTACCACTGATAAAGATCAGTACATCACTAAACTGAGTATACACTATACTTATTTCCACAGCAACAAAAGCTAGTATTTCACCAAAGAACCAAGCATGCCTTTGCCTCTCTATAGTTTATGCATACCATTCTCAAAAATAAAGTCAATATTTACTTGTGGAAGAGTAAAAAATAAGTAATTCTCCTTTAAATACTAAGACAATTCTAAGATATATTTGCTAATGACATTTAAAAAATCAACTAAAAAAACTAAGGCCAGGTGTGGTGGCTCATGCCTATAATCCCAACATTTTGGGAGGCTGAGGCAGGGAGATTGCTTCAGACCAGGAGTTCAAGACCAGCCTGGGCAACATAGCAAGACCCTCTCGCTACAAAGAAAAAAAAAAAATACAAAAATTAGCTGCGTATAGTGGTGCATGCCTATAGTCCTAGCTACTTGGGAGGCTGAGGCAGGAGGATCACTTGTGTCCAGGAGTTTGAGGCTGCGGTAATCTATGATTGTATCACTGCACTCCAGCCTGGGTGACAGAGCCAGACAGTCTCTAGAAAATAAATGGGAAAAACAAAAAACAAAACTAAGGCCCTTAAAAAGCTAGATTTATCAGAGACTATAGAAAGTATAATATGCTTTAGCAGTAGCATCTCTTAGGTTAAAAAACATTTTCTTCTTCTGGAGCAAATCATTTTAATTTACGTTCTTCTGGGATACAAAAGGCTGCAGAAAATGTCATTTTTTGTCAGTCTGAAAAAAAATTATGGAGCCACCAATTTCTCTTTGGATTTATATAAACGGAAATAATGAACTCCACGTGAAGACTGAGGAACTCCCGACTGAAGAATTATGACAAAGTATAGAACAAAGCTATGTAAAATAAGTTATTTTCTTAGAAACAATGCATCTATTTTTAATTCCATTGGGAATAAAAATTTAAACTCAGCGGATGAAGACAAATAAGAATAATTTGACAGTGAGTTTTCCTTTGGTAATTTTTTTTTTTTTTAAACTGTTACAAGATGGTTTAAAGTGGCCAAAATTAGTCACCCCTTCGTGATCACTTCCAGTTTGCCAATTTACAGAGATTAACCAGGTCATCCTTAGTAATCAAAGGAGGGGTCAAGGATCTGAAAACAACTTGTAACTAACAATACACAGCCACCACAACATTATATAGGACACCTGCCATATTTCTAAATAGTAACATGCAGTTTCATGAAGTTTACTGTGTTCCTCTTCTGTTTCCTTGTTTTCTTTTGTTCTTGCCTCCCATATTATGTTTCAATTGTTGTCATTTGTAAGACTTTTTATGTAATCTTGCAGGTAACTTCGAGATGTGACTTTCTTTTAAAACCATGCTTTAAATTATGTCTCCTAAATATTTGGTCAAACCTGTGTTTGAATGTAGAAGAGATGAAAACTTTAACAATTACTCTTTTCTATAATGTGTGGGCATGAATATAGTATACCATTCAAATAAACTTGGCCTTACATATGTCTCTAAGTTTGCTCTCCCTCCACTTTCAATAAAGCCCTAAACCACCCATGTTTTATTCCTGAAATACACCACGGACTTTCAAACACCCCTTCCTTCTGTTCATGACATCCTTTCAGCTTGAGGTCTTTTTTCTCAAGGTCAGGTTTGGAAGTTCAGCTTTAACCTCCCCTCTTTGTGACACCATCCCTAATCCCCCCAGTTATTAGAAAAGAGAAACTGAAAGGCAAGACTCATATCTTATTTGTCTCTGAGTCCTTGGTACCTGGCATATACTCTGACCTGATATCCAGATGAACCAAATAAACTAATCCTCCCTCAAACTTCAGCTTGCAATCACTCACCTTCTGCTTGGATACGATTTTTGAAATGGATGGTGGTATTGACAAACTTTATGAGCAAAACTGAAAATCTTATAGAAAAAGTGTGGGAAAAAATTACAAATAATGCTTATTTACACATACATACAGCATACATAAAACTTCTAGAAAATATCTTTCCTTTTATTGACATCAAAACATTTCTCCAGAAGGTCACGCTTTCCCAAAGTCACCTTCTTCTGAGATGTTTGTAATTTAGTAAACTGCCAAGCAGTAATTTAGTAAACGGACTCAATAAAATGATAGGTAATATAATAAGAAAGCAGTATAGCATAATGCTTTCTCTATGCTTTGGAATTTTGACAGGTATGAATTCAACATCTGGCTTTGCTACTCATTAGCTGAGGAGTCTTGGGCAATTTGTTTAACTTTTCTGAGCTTTAGATTCTGTACCTTCAAAAGTGGGAGGAGTTAAAAATGTGCCTATCACAGGATTTTTGTTAGGACTGTAAGAATAAAAGTAAAAGTGCCTGGCATATGACAGTCCATAGTGTGTTAGCCGTCATTATTCAACTCATTAGAAATACTGCTAGGGTATATGGTGTGCTGAAGCTGACTCACCCCTTTGATGTGCAGCTGGAAATATGGACCTGAATTTCCAACCCTGGCTTCTCTCTGAGATCCAGAGATCTATGTTTAAATGCTTCTTTGATACAGCTACTCATAAACTCTGCTGGTACCTCATATTAAAAATGTCCAAAGCTGACTATTTTCCACTCAAAACAAATATACTGTTTGTTCCTATATTCCCAATCTTACTTAACAGTACCTAGTATGAACCACAGGCCAGAAATCTGGGAGTTATCTTACGAGTCTTTCCTTTTCCTCACATTCTATATTTTGCCAAGATTCCTGTTAACTCTACATTTATAACTACATCTAAAATGTGTTTCAGACCCTACCGCACCAGGTAGCCACTTTCTCTTGCTTAAATTACTAGATTAGCCTTGTTTATAATCAACTCTTCCCTTTCTGAACCATCTGTCACATGGCTCAACGTGATGTCTGATCATGCTGGACCCATGAAGAAGGCCTTGAAATTAAAAATGAGTTGATGTCCTGTACCCTAATATCGTATTATACATATTTTTACAAATACCTAAATTATAATAGTATAGCTTTTTTGTTTTTATGCTTGTTTCTCCTAAAAGCATATGAAATCCTTAAGGCAAGAGATGGTATCTTCATATGATGTTCTAGCACATAACAAAAATATAAGATTAAATGAAGGACTTTATCATACTTTAGAAGCACCATTTATTTAACTGACGTTATTCTGCCCCCTTCCAACACTTTACCGCTTCTAATACACTTCTTGGCAACTTTATGTGCTGCAGATCTAGGCCCCAAGTGCAGAACTAAATCTTTCTAGCACTGTCTTTTCTACATGTGTGCAAAAATACTAACATCTCTACTGAAATTCCCCACAAAACATTTGAAATGAACATGAAAATAAATTTGCTTCCTATCAGTCTCATAAAACCTGCCCTTCAAAGCCTTGTACTTAGAACGCTGTTGTATTAATAAGAACATCACTGGTGAGAAAGCGTGACTGATGAAGACCTGATACCCAACAACTGTGATCATTGGGGAATGTTTGCCATATCCCTTCCACTTCAAACATTAATGACCAATATTAACTATCATCTAAAAAAGAAATGGGCCAAAGTCCTTGTGGTGCAGGGGGCAAAAATGAAGCACGGAATTAAAATTAGTTTTCAGACTAAATGATTAACATTGTGCTTTACTTTGGAAGTTCACAGCAATCCTTGAAATTAAAATGTTAAAACAAAAATCACAGGTGTGTATCATTGTCTGAGGCCTCTTCCTAAAGTCAACACAGATATTCTACTGCTAAAATGGAATAAAAAGGTAGCATTTCTGGCATACAATGCATATATAAAAATTAAAATTAACTAGTGACAATGTTGAGTTACGATGACCTGCTGAAGTCACAATGATTTCAGTTTATTTTTGAGTTTTCCAACCGGAAGGAAAAACGTCCCACACCAAAAAAGGTAGAATATGGAAAAAGAAGTCATTATGGTGTCATTAATCTGAAAAAACGTGACTCTAACGATATTTTGCCACGCTCAAAGTTACAAATAAAAGAATCTTGCCATGTCATTATGCCTTGATTAATTGCGCTTCGTAATCAATCAGGGCCTATGGTGTATGATTACAAAACAGAAAAAAACAAGGTTCCATCTCATTTCTTTGTATACACATCATTACACAAAGGTGGAGAAACAACATAATTTTTGAAGACTGTTCTTTTTTTTTCAAGAGAAAAAGTTAACATTAGACTTAATCTATGTTTTAAGTAATTAGGTAAAAATAATGCTAAATTATTTTGAAATGCTGCCTCCTCCAAGTTCCAAACTATCTCAATTCACTTAGAAAAACGTTTAATTAAGAAACAATTCTAGACTTCTGATACCCTAATGCTGAAAAAATGCAGATACTCTACACTTTAAAAGGATTTTGTTAGCACACCAAATCATTCCACCTTCTACTTTCAATATTCCTCAAAAAATAATAAAAAGATGGAGGAGAAAATTCAGTTGCAAAGACTGGAGGAAACTTGCAGAACTTCTTGTGGAAGTTTATGCCATAAACTTAATAGCCCGGCAAGAACAATCACATTCTACTGAAAGCCACATGGAGATTGAGAGTACCCTGGAGTGCCCCTATTTAATAAACACGGAACCCGGAAATGGTTAACTACAAATACAGTTAAGTCTAGATGTAATCAGGTGACTGACAGTTCTGCAGAGACCTCGAGAACAGCGTAAAAGACCCTTTGAGGTTACCTCACCCCTGCAAGTCCACAGACTGGGACCTGAGGGAGTTCTCGCCAGCCCGAGGGAGAAAAAAGGGCGAGAAGAAACAGATGCTACTCCCTGGAAACCGTCCCGGCCGGTTTCTGCTCTTTAAAAAAAGGGAGTCACCCGTTTCTTCCATCCCGACCTCATTCACTCCTCGATTGCTCCTTCTGTATGAGGAAGATAGGCAGTGTCAAGATTCTCTGGGTGAGAGGTGATCTAGGTCCCAAACACAGGCAGGGACCCGGAGGCACGCATACCCCAAGGCCGGTACGTCAACCGGAATGGTGACCACAGCCTGGATGGCGTCCCAGCCACACGGAGCATCTCCCCCTCCCCAGGTCCGTCGCCATCACCTCCTCTACCTCCTCCTCCTCTCCCACTCCTGTACTTTCCACCGCGGCGGTCGCCTCCCCGGAAGACACTCGCAACTCCGGCGCCCGCGGGCCACTTCCGCCTATGTGTCCCAGCACGCGTGCGCAGACGCGCGGCCCCGCCTCCCAGCCTGCCTGTCGCAGCCGCCAGGGTGCGCCCCGCTACCTGCCGCGCATGCTCTATCGTGTTGAGACGCAAGGCGGGCACTGCCTAGGTGGGCCCGGCGGTGCGAAGATCGCGCTTCAGCTCTTAACTCCACCCACTGAAATGGAGTAGGGCGGTGAGCGCCGACCTGGTGGAGAATCTCATCATTCCACCAGCGCTCTGCCTGCTCCTGGCCTCCAAGACTCTGAAGCCCCCGGGTTTCAGCTGCTGGGTATCTCCGAGCCCTGGATGCCCACGAGAGAGGCGACTTCACGTCAGCGGCCCTGGGCTGAGATTTGAGAACGCGACCCGGTGGAGAATGTTGGAGCCAGATTTTAAAGTCCTTGACTCCCTGCTTCCTGCTACTTCAACTAAATGAGAGATGGCAAA
This sequence comes from Sapajus apella, assembly GCF_009761245.1. Lineage (NCBI taxonomy): Eukaryota > Metazoa > Chordata > Mammalia > Primates > Cebidae > Sapajus > Sapajus apella. The sequence goes on along the minus strand of NW_022437010.1, from coordinate 3,053,574 downwards.
ATCACAGTACCTGTTTTCATGTTTTTGCCTGATTCATACCCGCTTCTCCTGTGAAGATGGTCTGAAGTAACGCTTGGGTTGCTTCTGACGTTATAATTCATCGTGTAGCTGCGGTAACCGTGGTCCTTGCAACCTCATAAAAATGTTGCCAGCATTGTTTTGACAGTGCCGCTTAATTCTTGGAAGGTAAATCCCAAAGCTTGAGGACCAGCCATCAATACTTTTGTAAACGTTTTCCCCGCCGTTAGGGCCACATCTACCCCTGAGATGTCATAATGTAAAAGCCAAGACGGTTTGGGGATGAGCTGTTTTCAGAGAACACTTAGGGAATGTACTAAGGTAACGCAGATGGACAATTTTGAAAGCATGTCTTAGATACCAGAAAGGGATGAATTGGATTAATATACATATGTTAGAATCCAGTCAGTTAAGTACAATTTTCAAATTTTACAGGCACTATGTAGAAAGGGTAGCATTTGTGTTTTGTATTGAGAGTGAGGGTTTATAATAAATCAAGGCACCTACTTTGGTGGTGAGAACAAAGGGTCTGGGTAGACATTTTCATTTAATTCTTACCAACCTTGTTAGGCTGGTGTTAGCAACATTTAGGAGTGTTGAAATTAAGGCTTAGAGAACTTAAATTTCTTAAAGAGACAGTAAATGACAAAGCCTTTCAGTAATGCCATACCACCACTGTATAATGTGGATTTAGTACTACTGTTGGCCACTTATATGATGGTTATTTATCATGCATCTATTAAACGGGCATATGTGTAGGTCATATACATAATGTATGCGTAAGAGCTCCCTGCCCTGAAGAAGTTAGGGGTTTCCATGAGAAGGAAATGGCAGTATAAAACAACTTAAGGTATAAGAGGTGTTACAATGTAGCATCTGCTCATGTCTGGACAATTGCAGTAACCTTATGCACGGTTTTTTACATTCCCTTTATTTCTCTACATCATAGCTCTAGACAGCAGCTAGAGTGATCCTCTTATAACTTGTTACAGAATATGCCACTCCTCTGTGCAGAACGTTTTAGTGGTTTACCATTTTACTCAGATTAAAGTTCACAATTCTTCTTCTGACTTTTAAGACTGAGCTTGCCCTTGATGGGTCATATCCAAGCTACACTTCAGAGCTTTTCTAATCGTAAACAAGCACAGCAAGCGCCAGTGCTTTGTAGCTGTTGTTTCTTCTGTATGGAACACTGCCCTCTCAGATGTCCACAGGGCTTGCTTCCTCATTTTTTTCCAGTCACCGTTCAAATGTCACCTGGCTCTTCTCTGACTACCATGTCAGTGAAATATGTTTACATGTCAAATATGAAACGTAGGAAAGGCTATCTGGAGTAGCACTTATTATAGAGTAGGTGTTTCATAAATATTGACTCTCTTACAACACTTTCCATTTTCTCCTGTGATAACCATGTGGTAAACGAAATTAAAGACTTGCAGCTATGAATTGGTTTTATATTTATTTATTTATTAGACAGAGTCTTGTTCTGTCACCCCAGCTGGAGTGCAGTGGCTTATCTTGGCTCACTGCAACATCTGCCTCCTGGGTTCAAGCCATTTTCCTGTCTCAGCCTCCCGAGTAGCTGGAGTACAGGCACCTGCCACCATGCAGAGCTAATTTGTGTATTTTTAGTAGAGATGGGGTTTTACCATAGTGACCAGGCTGGTCTCAAACTCCTGACCTCAAGTGATCCACCTGCCTTGCCCTCCCAAAGTGCTAGGATTATAGGTGTGAGCCACCATACCTGGCCCTGTGAATTGGTTTTAGATTTTTAAGAAATTAATAATCCTGTAGTGTCAGAAGCCTTTGGTGTCTTGACTCACACCTTCTGAGCATCACTTCTCATTTTTGACTTGGTTGTGGGGGGCAATTTCATGCAATCTTCCACATACTTCTCCCTGACAGCTTCTCTTCTCCCACCTTTACCAGGCCTCTTTGATTTCTTCCCTGAGATTCTTTGGACTTCCCAGATTCCAGCAGTAACTGTCTCAGCTCCTGCCCTGCACAGCTTTGAAGTGCTGGTAAGTCAATACATGTGGGCCCCTTCAACCAAGGGGTGACAGTTGCTGATGGATAAATGCTCCTGCTCCTTACACTTGAGCAAGAAAGTTTTGTAGGCCATTCTGTGTTTTTCAGAAAGCCCCAGTGAAATGAGTTCTTGTTTCTCACAACAGCAACTTTAACAACACATTTTTGTATTGTGACTCTATCCTCCCTTCTGTTCTCTCATTGTTTCTCACTAGTGTCAATCTCAAATTGCCTGTCCCCACACAAGTAGTTATCTCAGCTTTTGAGGAGAAAGAAGCTAAGAAATTTGGTGTAAGAAGTAAGTCTAGAATGCAGCTCCTCAGAACTCTGGAAGTGGGTTACTTTGCAGTCAGATGACAACAAGGACTTTTTTAGTGATATTAAGAAGAGGACATGTGCATGGCCCAACAATTAAGGCTCTTTCTTACCAAAGCTGATATGACTACAGCCTCTTTGGATGTTCAGCCCATCAGCAGCAAAGATGGATGGTAAATTGTGTAAGGAGAGCAAGGAGTTGCTTGATTGATTACACAAAAGCTCTTCCTTCTTGGAAAGAGCTATAGTTTGTACTTATGGAACTGACACTTCTCTTGATATGACGGGTCTTGTTCACAGTGTCTCTGCCAGTACCATTATCTGATAGAGTTACAAACACATGATTTTCTTTCCTCCCTGCCTCCCTTCCTTCCTTCCCTCCTTCTTTCCTTTTTTCTTTCCTTCTCTTTTTTTTTCATAGTCTCGCTCTATTGCCCAGGCTGGAGTGCAGTGGTGCAATCTTGGCTCACTGACTGCAACCTCCTCCTCCCAGGTTCAAGCCATTCTCCTGCCTCAGCCTCCTGAGTAGCTGAGATTATAGGTGCCTGCCTCCCTGCTTGGCTAATTTTTTTGTATTTTTGGTAGAGACGTGATTTCACCATGTTGGCCAGGCTGGTCGTGAACTCCTGACCTCAAGTGATCTGCCTGCCTCAGCTTCCTAAAGTGGTGGGATTATAGGCATAAGCCATCACGCCCAGCCCAAACACATGATTTTCTAAAATATTGCCTCCAACTAAAGGACACATTTTACGGTAAAAGAGGTGTGACAATGGCACATGACCATGGGATTCCACCCATCCTACCATATATTGTATCAACTGGAGGAAATTACACATGATTTTCTAAAATATTGCCTCCAACTAAAGGACACACTTTACGGTAAAAGAGGTGTGACAATGGCACATGACCATGGGATTCCACTCATCCTACCATATATTGTATCAACTGGAGGAAATTGGCCTGATAGAACACTGACGTTGTTTTGTAAACATCAGCAAGTCTCCTGTTCAGGAACAATGCTCTGATAGGGTTGAGATGCCATCAGTCCTGACACACACACACACACACACAAACACACACCCCTTGCCCTTGGAAAGTTTGGTGGAGTTAACACCCCCAGGCAATGACCCAGCAATGGGGAATGGGCACTGTGGATAAATGTCTGCCTTCCATTTCCCAGAGGGGCAATTTTTGGAAGGCTTTCTTTTTGTTTTTTAGGATGCCCTAGATAATCAAGTCCTGTGACTTGGGGGGGACAGAAAGAGAAACCACCAATGGAGATTAGAAGAAGTAGCTATTGACATAGGATGAGTGTAGGAATGTATGGTTTTCTAAAAGCTAAGTGAAGACAGTGTTTAAAAGAGGAAGGAGTGTCAATTCGCGTTACTTAGTCATGTGTCTATGAAGAATCACATGACTTTAGGTTCTAGTGTCTGATTACATTTAAATCCTTGTACCACCCCTTGCTGTTTGAGTGTCTTCATGCAAATTTCTTAAATCCTCTAAGTCTCCATCTCCCCATCTGTGAAATGGGAATGATAATAGTACCTATGTGGTAAATTGTGGTGGTGAGTAAGTGAAAGAGGTTTAAAGATGGTTAAATGGTTAGCACAATGCCTATTATCTGACAAACACTTAGTAAAAGTTAGCTGTTAATATTCTTATTAATATTACTTACTATCATTAAAATCATCTATTTATATATAGTTATCAGTTGTCACTTTTCTAGCTTTTCCATAAGGAATAGGTTATATAGCATTTTCAAACTTGGAAGTTCATTGATAGATATATGGTTCCAGATGCATTGAGCAGAAAAACTAGTTAATTTGATTTTCATTAAATAGCCATTTAGTAAATAGTTATTGAGCACTTACTCTGCATGCTACTGGGTATTGGGGATAGGTGGATGACAAGACAGACATGGATCCCTGCCCTCACAAAGCTCACAGCCTTGTGTGGTAGAGACAATTAATTACACAAGTAATTACAGTGTGATTTGTGTTAATGATAAGGGAATTAGCTACAGGATGCAATGGGAGCTATAGGCTGATTATAGATTCAGTTCCCCTGTAAGTTGCTTGATTTCTAGGCCTATCAGCTTACCTCTTCTGTCTCCTAAATGCATAGAGGTTCACAGAACTGGGCCACCTGGACATCAGCCCTAACTCCTCTTCTTTCCCAGCACTGATAATTGGCGTGGTGCAAAATTCTTCATAAAGAGGCAGCATATGTAATGAGATGGAGAAATATTTTTCTTGTTGAACAGCTGGCTTTTGAATCACTTTTGGGTCAAAGTTTCTGTATTTTGTTTTTGTTTGTTTGTTTGTTTGAGACTAAGTCTTGCTCTGTCACCAGGCTGGAGTGCAGTGGTTCGATCTTGGCTCATTGCAACCTCCGCCTCCTGGGTTCAAGCGAGTCTCCTGCGTCAGCCTACCGAGCAGCGAGACAACAGGTGCCTGCCATCATGCTCAGCTAATTTTTGTATTTTTGGTAGAGACAGGGTTTTATCACGTTGGCCAGGATGGTCTTTATCTTTTGACTCATGATCTGCCCACCTTGGCCTCCCAAAGTGCTGGGACTGCAAGCATAACCCACCATGGCTGGTCTTGTTTTGTTTTTGTAAGGAGTAATTTGATTAGTCTCTTAGAAGATTATTCTTAAACTGCTTTCCCTGGAGAGTTAGTCCTATTAACATGAAGTTCGTTTTACTTCCAGAACAGTGCCATCCAATGGGAATATAATGTAAGCCATGGAGGCTACTTTAAATTTTCTGCTAGTTACATTAAAAAGGTGAAATGAGGCCGGGTGCAGTATATCACACCTCTAATCCCAGCACTTTGGGAGGCCAAGGCAGGCAGATCACTTGAGGTCAGGAGTTTGGGACCAGCTTGGCCAACATGGTGAAACCCCATCTCTACTAAAAATTTTAAAAAATAAGCAAGCTGTGGTGATGGGCACCTGTAATTCCAGTTACTCAGGAGGCTGAGGCAGGAGAATGGCTTGAACCAGGGAGGCAGAGGTTGCAGTGAGCCAAGATCATGGGGTTGCTCTCCAGCCTAGGGAACAGTGAGACGCTGTCTCAAAAAAAGAGGGGTGAAATTAATATAAATAATGTATTTATTAAACTCAGTACAACCAAAATATTATCATTTCAACATGCAATCAATATAAAAAGTTGTTAATGAGATATCTTAGCATCATTTTTTTTAAATACAAAATCTTGGAAATGCAGGGTGTATTTCACACTTGCAGCACATTTCAGTTTGGACCAGCCATATTTCAAGTGCTTAGTAGCATGTATGACTGCTATCTACGACTCTGGGCAATGGAATTTTAGAACAATTTAATTCTTGTTCACCATTTGGAAGGTGATGGAGTTTAAAGTGCTAGAGAAAATCCAGGCTGGGCACAGTGGCTCACATTGCCTGTAATCCCAGCACTTTGGAAGGCCAAGGCAGGCAGATCTCTTGAGTCCAGGAGTTCAAGACCAGTCTGGGCAACATGGCAAAACCCTGCCTCTAGACAAACAAACAAAACAAAAATTAGCTGAGCATGGTGATGCATGCCTGTAGAACCAGCTACTCAGGAGGCTGAGTTCGGAGGATCCCTTGAGCATGTGACAGTCCCTTGAGCTTGGGAGGCAGAGGTTGCAGTGATCCCAGATTGCATCACTGCACTCCAGTTTGGGTGACAGAGTGAGACCGTCTCAAAAAAAAAAAAAAAAAAAAATAGAAAGGAAGAAGGAGGGAGAGAATAAAGAGAATCACCAGTGTGGTATGGCTAAGAAGGGAGCTTCTGGGAGAATATAGGTTCTGTATCTAACTGGAGTCCTTAAGTTGTTTTATGGAGACTGTGATTTATAACTTTACCACTTCATATTCTTAAAAAGCTTCAGTAAATCTGCATTGCTCATTAATGCCTCTGCATAGGTGCATTTCAGATGAAGTTAAAGAAGGCTAAATTCTGTGGCCAGGTGGGTGTAGAGTGAAAATAAAAATGACGCCCAGGGCTGTAGGAGCAAGTGGATGGGAACTGCTAAAGCCCTTTTTTATATAAGATAAACATTTAACTTCCTTCACTCCTTTACTGTGAAGTCTTGAAGGGCTTATGACATTAATTGTTCAACCTAAATAAATGTTTGTTAGGCCTGTTCTTTATCTTATGGCTCCAATTAGAACTTTTGAGAACCAGCTGCATTTTGGAACTTTGTTGTTTCTTGACTTTTTTACTACTGCACTAACTTAGTGGTTTGAAGACAACACAGTTTTTGTTTTTTTTTTTTTACAGTTCTCCTACCTAACTTCTTCCTTGTCCTGTCCTCAAAATGTTCATGTTTCAGCCTCTGTTTTCCTGATCTTTTGTATAAACTCCTCTTCAGGAAATCAATTTAATTTAAGATTATAGACTTGTCTCCTATGTTTATATCTATGTAATTAACTGCTTACCTCTGCTTTATTCTCCTTTTTCAAACTGCTTGGTAGACATTGGATGTCGTGATATAACCCTGTAGTCATCCTAAGTGTGAACTCAGTTTCTTTCACAAAACAGCATTTTCCCTCCTTCTTTCTTTTCCTGTCAATAAAACTTTCATTATTTGTTATCACTATTTGTTTTTCTCCATCCATACTAGAGGTTGAGTATCCCTTATCTGAATATGCTTGGGACCAGAAGCATTTCACAGATTTTAGATATTTAAAAAATTTTGGAATATTTGCATATACATAAGATATCTTGAGGATGGGGCCCAAGTCTAAACACAAAATTCATTTATGCCTTATAAATACCTTATACACATAGCCTGAAGGTAATTTTCAACAATATTTTTAATAATTTTGTACATGAAACAAAGTTTGTGTTAAGTACTTATGTGTGGAATGCCCCACTTGTGATACCATGTCAGTGCTCAAAAGTTTTGGATTTTGGAGCGTTTTCCGATTTCAGATTTTCAGATTAGGGATGTTTAACTTGTATTAGTACATTTTAGTTCATCTTGTGTATATAAGTAACTGTATCAGCTTTCTATTGCTGCAATAAGAAATTACTGCAAGCTTAGTGGCTTGAAAACAACACAGTTTTTTTTTATTTTACAGTTCTACAGGTCAGAATTTCAAGGTGGGTCTTGGCTAGGTACAGTGGCTCATGCCTATAATCCTAGAACTTTGGGAGGCTGAGGCAGGAGGATAGCTTGAGGACAAGAGTTTGAGAACAGCCTGGGCCATACAGAGAGACCCCCATCTCTACTAAATATGTACATACATACTTTACATACATACATAATGAGCCTCACTGGGATATAATCCAATGGTCAACAGTGCTGCATTCGTTTTGAAGCAGCTATGTTGTCTGGGGTATGTACCTGGGGTTTGTTGTCTCACACCAGGAAAATTTAGGACACAGACATACTCAAGGAGTTTAGAAGTGGTCTTAATAGGCAGAAGAAAAGAGAAAGAAAAACAGCTCTCCTTGTAGGGAGGGGTCTAAGACCAGCTGGCAGCAAATGCACAGATTTTGTAGTCTGGCTTGAGGAGGCGGTGCCTGATTTACATAGGGCTCACAGATTGGTTCAATCAGGTATGGTGTTTACATAGCATGTGGGGAAGGCTGGTCACTCCACTCAATCTTATGCAAATGAAGTCTCCCCTTGAACAGATTTGTATATGAGAGCTAGTATAGAGTATCTTGTCTGTTCCTTACTGTACATGTAGCTGGCAGAGAAGGGAAAATGGAGCCGCCATCTTGCCAGTATTCACCTGTACAAGCTCCCAGCTTGCTTGTCTATTCTATGTCTGCAACTCGACTTTACAGGCTGCTCTTTGTTACAAAATGATTTAGGGCTGCTTTTCATTAAAAAGAAAAGCCTTACCCTTGAGGATTCCCATACCCTGCTATCTGCCTAAGTGACATCTTCTTAATTCCTATATCACTTGCTAGGGGTTGCAGGGGAGAGTTCATATCTTGCCTTCTCCATCTTCTAGAGGCTGTCACCATTCCTTGCCTTGTTGTCCCCTTCCATTTTCAAAGCTAGCAAAGCCATTTGAATCTTTCTTCCATGGCTTCAGTGTGTAGTGACTCTTCTGCTTCCTCTTATACACTTTAAAGACTCTTGTGATTACACTGGGCTCACCAAGGATAATCTTCTTATTTTAAGGTCAGTTTGTTCCTGGACCAAACAGAGGGCTGGGCTGCCTATTCTTGTGGCCCAATAATGGATGTAGATGAACTGGGAAAGAAGGGAGTTTATTTCTGTAACCTGATACAGGGAGAAGGCTAGAAAATACTGTCAGACCAACTCAAAATTATCAAGTGTTTCAGAGGTTACCTTCTAAGCTATATGTCGACGTGTAAGTGTGACTTCATCTAAAGTCATAAGTGATTAACTTCTTCTAATCTATAACTAAGATCTGAGTCCTGAAGACCTTCCTCTGGAGCCTCAGTAAATTTACTTAATCCAAATGGGTCCAGGTGCTGGAATGATTCCCTTATCTTGTCTCCTGCTAAATCATGGAGGTTTGGGGAGTTCCTTCAGACCCCCAATAAACTTGTTTGTGGAGGCCTGCAGAGTTTCTTCAGACCCCCAGTAAAACTTGTTTAATCTGAAATGGGTCCTGTTAAGAATTTCCTCATTATCTCATCATGCTTCAAGGCCCAGAAGAAGCCTAGGTAAAACTCTTGGTGGGCTTTTGTTTTATTCCAGCCTTTGTATAAGGGCACCGGCTCTCTTGGCTTTAATGTTTAACTTCACCACTCAGTCAGTGCTGAAACAGTTGTTACAGAGGCCTGCCTGTTCAGCCGTTAGGAAGACGTGGCCTGCCACAAGGTGATTGAAGCCCATTCATACATTTTGAGGTCCCGTTCCATTGACGACCTCTGAATTATTTCCCTTAAGGGGTGAGGAAGCTTGGATATTTATCCTCTATCTCCTCCCATTGAATGAAGACCTTTTGTAAATCTGTTAATTCTCCACAGTTTATTTCTACCCTTCCCAATTCCAGCAAACAAATCTAGGAGAAGGCACCCAGGCAGAGGGTCAGTAGGATACCAGGAGCCCTCCTGTGGTTGAGGAACACTCTGTTGATTGACTCATCACAGTGAGTGAGAGTGCATGCTGTGGGGGAACTGTGGAGCATCTCAGTAAGCAAGTATTAGAAAGGATTTACAAGATTTGGTCTCATGTCTGGTAACATGGAAGAGATTCTAGGAAGTGGGGATTTGCTCTGGGATTTTCTCTCGTCAGGAAACATAGATCATCCTATGTCTGGATATCTTTAGAACTCTCTCCTTTTTGTTTTTGAGACAGAGTCTTGCTCTGTCACCCATGCTGGAGGGCAGTGTCGTGATCTCGGCTCACTGCACCTCTGCCTCCCGTGTTCAAGTGATTCTCCTGCCTTAGCCTCCTGAGTAGCTGGGATTTCAGGTGCCTGCCACCACACGTGGCTAATTTTGGTATTTTTAGTAGAGATGGGGTTTCACGGTATTGGCCAGGCTGGCCTCGAACTTCTGACCTCATGATCTGCCCACCTTGGCCTCCCAAAGTGCTGAGATTATACAGGCATGAGCCACTGTGCCCAGACTAGAATTCATAGCTTAAAGGAGAGAAGAACAAAAGGAAGCTAACACTGTAATTGGTAAAGAAGTCATTCTCACTTATATTAGCCCAGATAGATGTTTGTTCATTTTGGGAGTTTAGACAATGTTCTTGTTTTTTTCTGGATTCAGACATGATCACCAAGTGGTCTTGTGTTTGTTTTGATCCGTCATTGTCATGGAGTGGACTTGTCCGCTGTTGGTGTTCTGTGAAACTGATTATATTCAACAGAAGGACGGTGTCTTATTGGATAGCGCCTGTCAAGCTCCCAGCTATCAGGGGCTGTTTCTCTTTTTCTCATTGCTATGGTTTTGTACTGGCATGATGAGTGCCAAGACAAGTGAAATGCCAACAGCATCTGCCACTTTTCACTTTCTTCCATTCTATAGATTGCTGGTGGGTGGGTATTGATATTTTATAATATTTCTTTTGCCATAGTCTTGCCATGTGTATTAGTTTTCAAGTTACTGCAAACTTAGCAGGTTAAAATAACACCTATTTACGAGCTCATGGTTTTGTAGATGAGAAGTCTGCGTATGGGTTGACTAGAGTCTCTGCTCTGGGTCTCATAAGACTGGAATCAAGATGTTGGCTAAGACTGTCATCTCATCTAGAGCATAGGGTCTTTCTTCAAGCTCATTCAGGTTGTTAGCAGAATCCAGTTCTTTGCAGTTATTGGACTGAAGTCCCTGTTTCCTTGCTGGTTGTCAGCTGAGGGGCCTCTCTCCACTTCTGGAGGCTGCCTGTGATTCTTACCAAGTGCTTCATGTACAAAGTTAGGTGTGTCAAAACCGTTTTGTGTTACAAAACTCTGATTTGCTGTGTCTCTGACTGCTAGATCCAGATTTAAAGGGCTCATGAGAGTAAGTTAGTCCTACAAGGACAATCTCCTTTTTGATTAAATCAAATCAACTGATTAGTAACCTTAATGATGTTGAAAAAATCTCTTTTGCCATATAATATCACATTTAAAACTCAGATTAATTATTTCAAGAGTCATCCATGTTTTTGCATTCATCAACAAAGCATTTATTTTTATTGCTGAAGTAAAATTCCATTGCATGAAATATTATTTATCGTTTCATGTGTTAATGGACATTTAGGCCATTTCCAGGTTTTGGCTGTTACTCATCAGGATGCCATTGAGTGTTCATGTTACAAGTGTGTGTGTGGACCTATGTTGCTATTTCTCTTAGGTAAACATTGATACCTAGAAGTGGACTAGCTTTGTCATATAGCTGTGTATTTAACTTTTTAAGAAACTGCTAAACTATTTTCTAAAATGTTTGTGCCATTTTACATTCCCAACAGCAGTAGATGAGAATTCAGTTTGCTTCCCATCCTTACCAAAAGACTGGTTCAGTCTTTTTCATTTTAGCTATTTTAAAGGCTTAGTAGTATCATGCTGTGGTTTTAATTTGCAATTCTGTAATGTCTAATGATATTAAATACTTTTCATATGCTTATTGACTTATTGAGCATCTTTTCATATGCTTTATTGATTTCTGTAGATCTTCTTTGGTGCAGCATTTACTAAAATATTTTGCCCATTTTATAAAATTTTTTTTTCTCTTCAAAACTTTTCAACTATTTTATTTCTTTTTAAAAATTTTTCTATAATTAAGATGTAAAACCTAATATTTTCATATATATTTATGTAATGAAATGATTACTACAGTCAAGCAAATTAATGTATTCATAACCTCACATGGTAAGCTTTTCTTATTATCACATTTTGAGAATTCTTCGTATAGTCTAGATCCAAGCCATTTTATCAGAAATGCAGCTTGCAAATATTTTACTTTATGCCGATGCTTGTTTTATCATTCTTTTCATGATGTCTTTTGACGAGAAGTTCTTAATTTTGATGTGTATTAATTTATTTATTTTTGATGGATTCTGCTTTTTGTGTCATAGCTGTTAGGTTGGTGCAAAAGTAATTGTGGTTTTGACTATGACTTTCTATGGGAAAACCTGCAATTACTTTTGCACAAACCTAATAATGTATCTTTGCCTCAGTGTCACAAAGGTAGTTCCTTTTTTACTTTAGCAGTTTTCAGTTTTAGGCTCTACATCTAGGTCTGTGATTGATTTTGAGTTAATTTTCACAATATTTTGAGGTCTTTAGTTCATCTTTGTTTTTGAAAGTTATTTTCGTTGGATTTTAACTTCTAGGATGATGGATGTATTTCATTCAATACTTTCATGATGTTGCTGCACTCTCCTCTTGCTTGCATTATTTCCAATGAGAGTTCTGCTTCTCAGGACACAGTAAAGATGAAAATTACTCTTTTGGAGTTTTGTTGTTGTTCATCTATTTTCTGGACACAGATTATGACCATTTGCCAACTGGAAGTACATTATTTTAAAGCAAGTGAAATGTAAATTCCTGTCTAAAAGTGATTTTGTGTTTCCAAATGAATTCAATAGACATAGTCTTCCAGAGATATAAAGAGCTTTCAATTTTTATTATAGTAGCTGATCCAGGACAATGTATCATAAATTCTAGAAGCTTCATGTTGGTGTCTTAGGAGACAATATTGCAGCAGAGATTAGACAGCCTCTCTGCATCTTCGGAATAAAAAAAATTGCTGCTTAGCAGAACCCAGGGTTAGACAAATCAGCCTGGTACCTATTTGAAGGGAAGAAGTATTAAAAGAAAATAAATCTTCATCAGCAAATTTCGCCTAAGATGCTGTTACGGAAAGGAAATTTCAATTCATTTATGTAATTGAATAAAGTAAAATTTATAGTTATTTTCAAAGATTTCATTTGGCTATATCATATGTTAAATTTGTTATTTTAAATCTTATAAAAATTGACTTAAGTAATCAATAAAGTAAAAGATTTTATTTTAATATTAGCCTGATATGTGGAAATCATACAAATTTTTGGTTAGTTGTAATTGCAGTTAAAGGTAGTTTGCTACATTTAATACTAGAAAGTTTGCAAAAATCTAAAATCAACATATGAAATGTATTTCATTGTTTTTGCAAATAAATTAGTAGCATAACATACACATACATTAAATATATATAACATATATAAACATATAAAATAATATATATATAATTAATATAAAAACTGCTTTCAAAATATATTGTATTTTTGCACTTTAAAGAAACAAAGGATCCAATAATTTGTAAATAATTTGTTCAATTTCTGTTTATAACTAATACTGGACTAACTCATGACAGAGAGACAGGTGGAAATAACTATTTCTATGTCCTCTGTACACCAGAGAAAAAGTTTCTACAGTTGAATAAATACAATTAAATGAAGTCCAAAGAGGTATTTGTTGCAGCTGTTTCTTTTAATCTTTTAAGATATTTGAAGGCCGGGCGCGATGGCTCATGCCTGTAATCTCAGCACTTTGGGAGGCTGAGGCGGGTGGATCACGAGTTCAAGAGATCGAGACCATCCTGGTCAACATGGTGAAACCCCGTCTCTACTAAAAATACAAAAAATTAGCTGGGCATGGTGGCGCGTGCCTGTAATCCCAGCTACTCAGGAGGCTGAGGCAGGAGAATTGCCTGAACCCAGGAGGCGGAGGTTGCGGTGAGCTGAGATTGCACCATTGCACTCCAGCCTGGGTAACAAGAGTGAAACTCCGTCTCAAAAAAAAAAAAAAAAAAAAAAAAAAGATATTTGAATGTAAGATTTAAGGACATAATTACTTCCTTAAGCTTTAAGGGTAAAGTTCTTAAGCAGAAGTACAATAATCAGTGACCAGAAAAGCAGTCCAAGAAACCATAATGATAAATGAATAACTCTAGAAGAATATCAGCTCACTTTTTTATGAATCACTTATGTTACTAATGGCTTAGCAATCCTAGATTACTTTATTGTATTATTGTAAGTGCTAAGATTCTTGTTATTCCTATAGAGAGGAAGAGGAGAGCATGAGAATTTTCCTTGTATTTTCTGAGAATGGGGTTTAATGTGACGAAAGTTTTTCATGGATTTTTGAATTAGTTTTTAAAAGAAAATTTTGTCTTATAAGAAATGTGTATTCAGCTTATGTTTATTATGAATTATTTCTTCTTTGAGTCATGTATATTACATTTCTGAATTGCCGATATGATTATCTCATATCATAAAAATTTGTTATCTTTCTATTGGAGTTGTTGGAGTTATTGTTCATTTCAAAGGTATAATCAAATTCATAAATTGCTAATATGACCACAGAATTTAAAGAAACAATCTTGTCTCTTTTCTCAATAATCCTTTTACCAACTCCCTTCCCCACCTCTGAAGTTCTTTGAATCAATTTTCATCACAATAAAATAATTTGTGACGATGGTTCAGCTGCCTTTAGTTTGCTTTCATCACAATAGTCTTTCATAAAATATGTGTATATATGTGTATGCACATACACACACATATATACCTTCTGGTTTTCTATTTATGCTATGTGTTATTATTTTGATGTGATTTAGGTCTTAACAGTAATCTAACTTCTTTTAGAAATAGAATGGCCAGCTTTTATTCGTTTGGACATTTAGGATTATATAACTCATATGGAAAATAAATATTACTTTAGCTGTCTTCTTATAACTTTATAAATATTACTTTAGATGTCTTCTTATATGTCTTATAATAGCCTGTTGGGTTCATCAGGGAGGAAAAAAAGACTGTCAGGACCAGCATAGCTTGAAAAACATAGTAGCATTTTGGTTTTTTCCATCTTAGCATGTCATGATGTTGAAAGAAGATGGTATTATTTTTTAAACTTAAAAAAAACTTGTGTGGTCTTAAGTTAATAAAAATAATGGAATAATAACTGTGTATTTTCCAGACTTGTGACATAACAGGGGAACTTTTAGTTACATGTATGTCAGCATAAATAGCTGAGGGGCTGGGGAATGAGCCTGGCTGGCACCACTTAAACGTTAGATACAAGCTCTATTTCTAAGAATATAACTTCTGTGAAGAATACCTGATTCTGTGAAGACAGATGCTTCACTTCAACAGAAATTTTCAAATTATCTTAAAGATCTTTTTTTTTTTTTTTTTTTTTTTTCCTTTGAGACATCTCATTCTGTTGCCCAGGTTTGGGTGCAATGGCACAATCATGGCTCACTGCATCCATCACCTCCTGGGCTGAAGGGATTCTCCTGCCTCAGCTTTCTGAGAGGCTGAGACTTCAGGCACGTGACACCAACACCTGGCTAATTTTTGTACTTTTAGTAGAGATAGGATTTTACGTGTTGGCCAGACTGGTCTGCTGATCTCAAATGATCCACCCTCCTCAGCCTCCCAAAGTGCTGGGATTACAGGCATGAGCCACTGTACCCTGTTAAAAGTCATTCTTTTTTTTTTTTTTTTTTTCTGAGACAGAGTTTCACTCTATTTTTCACCAGGCTAGAGTGCAATGGCACAATTTCCACTCACTGCAACCTCCAACTCCCTGGTTCAAGCAATTCTCCTGCCTCAGCCTCCCAAAAAGCTGGGATTACAGGCATGTGCCACCACGCCCAGCTAATTTTTGTATTTTTAATAGAGACAGGATTTCACCATGTTGCAGGATGGTCTCAATTTCCTGACCTCCTGATCCGCCTGCCTCGGCCTCCCAAAGTTCTGGGATTACAGCTGTGAGCCACCACACCAGGCCTAAAGGCCATTCCTGATGGAGCTTTGAGAATACCAAGACTTCGGCACAAGCTGCATCTTCACGTTTGAGATTGCTTGGGCAGCACTGGCCGCTCCGCTGATCTTTATTATTATTGCTGTTATCTCTGAGCATGAATACTGTGTCATTCTTTCTTTAAAGTCAATTTGAGGGGTTAAATTACTACAGTATTTTCAGTTGTATGGAAGAGTAAGAGTTATTCATTGCAGTACCAAACTTAGTCTTTTGCCACCTGACGGGAATTGACATTTGGTGTGCTCTAGTACTTCTTACCTGTCACACATAGCATCAGCAGTTTTAATTGCTTTGCATACATTTGATGAGGGTAATATATTTGAATAATCTAAGTAGGCAAGTTAGTTATGTATTGAATTAGCTGGGTAAGCCAGGTAATCTCTCTGAAATGTTTGTTGTTGTTGTTGTTGTTAATAAGAAAGAAGATGATAATGAGAATATTCATCTTTGGTTCCAATTCAAGTATAGTATCCTGCTGGGATAATGTTTTTGCAGCGGCACAGTCTAACAGCTGGTTAGTTAATAAGCTTTCAGCACCAAAGTGATTGTAAATAAACAGAATTAGACTTGTAGCTTTGAACTAATACTTATCACTAGCTATTGATATCTATTAACTTCTGTAAGAAACTGTACGTATACACACATGTACATATCACAGTATGCATGTGTGTGAGTGTTAAATGCTTTAGGTATAAAATTTGAGATGTTTAAAAGGTCTTTCCTCGTTCTGTGTAGTAAGTAATTGTTAGCAAGATATTGCTGAAAACACTGCTTAAATTAAATCTCACTCATATGTGTGTGTGCTGTAGCTAATAGTTTACGATCTTTGATCAGTTTGTTAGGGAACAGTGTAGCAAAATGAATACTACCTGGCAATCCAGAGATCCAAATTTGAATGAAGGCTCTGCCACTGTCAAGCTTTATAACTGTGACAAGTAGCATCTTACTAAAAATTCCTCCTCATTCCCCTTTGTCATGTAGATTAACAATTCCCTCTCTTGGGCCACCACAAAATTTTTACACTAAGGTCTGTTTGCTTCTATTAGAGCAGTAATTATGGTATTTTGCAGTGTCAGTACATTTCTCTCTCTCACCCTCCTTTACTGGGATAGATGCTCTTCGAAGGCAGTGACCATGTTTTCTGTTTATTTTCACTGTCTTGCTGGATAGAGGGCAGTCAGTGAATGAACAGATTTGTATATGAGAGCTAGAATAGAGTATCTTTAATGACTCAATGATTTCTTCTTACAACTTGATGTTTAGTAGGGGCAGTTATTTGGTACAATTGGTCTGTTATATATTTAGTTGAGAAAATGACTTCTAAACCTGTCATTGGATTATGCTGATTACAAATTCCTAACATGTTGTACTTGTAATGGATATCTATGTGTTATTTCCTTAGTTTTTGACTTACTGCAAAGTATTGATTCAGTCATATTCTGAATCTCAACAATGGAAGAAAGTTTATTTGTTCATGGCTTTATGAAACAGACACTACAATTTGAAGGTAATTTTGTCATACCTTTAAAAATGTATTTCTGATTATTAATCTCATCAGGCCATTCATCATGTTAGTTACTGACGTTACTAAAATGAGCAATGATATCATCATTTTAAATTGTTTGAAACTTCCAACCAAGGTATACATGCACAATCCAATACGTGATGAAATATTTAAAGGCATGAAAATTTAAAAACAATTATATTTAATGTAGAAATGTAATTTTGAAACTTGAACACGAGGATTACTTTATGTCCTCCATGTCTGTATGTATATAGGATGTACCTTGGAAGACAGTCAGCAATTTGGGGACTGAACTCAATACTTAAATTATTTCATTTTCCCATATGCTTAATTAATGGGCTATACATCATGTTACTAGTGAGAGAAAATTCCTCAGACATGTTTTATTCTGGCATTTGTGTGATTCTTTGTTTAATTACTTTATTTTTTTGTTTATTATCTTATTTAAGTTTTAATGTTAATTTTGAAATATATTCACACAAGAATTCAAAAGTTGCAAAAACTTATATAAAGTTGATGATGCACCCTTGACCTTATTCATTTTCATTCACCAACTTCCCCTCTTCTCAGACAACTCATGTTGTTACTAGTATTTTAATATATTTCCAGCAATATTATATCCCTAAGAATTACATACACACACAAACATCTATTTTCTTTTTTAAAAAAACTTATTTGAGGCTGAAGCAGGAGAATCACTTGAACCCAGGAGGCAGAGGTTGCAGTGAGCTGAGATTGTACCACTGTGCTCCAGCTTGGGAGACAGAGTGAGACTCTGTCTCCAAAAAACACAAAACAACCTTAAAACAGTAACATAATACATGATTTTCTGCATCTGCCTTTTTTTAATCTCATGATATATCTTAGAGATTTTTTAGATTTTAATGCTGAAAAAACTAGATTCAGCCAAAACAGGGGCTTAGGCTTTATAAAATATACAGCCTTTTTGGAGTCTATTCATATGTATTTATATAGCTGTTATTCTTTTATATTTTATTTACATACATTTATATCTGCATATTTTTTGGTCTATTTAATCATCATGCATTTAGTTATGATCAATTTTTCCTTTTAAATTGATTGTGGGAAAGGGAAGCAAAGGCCAAGGTTTGTAGGCATGGTATAATTTAAACTTTAGGCTTCCAAACCCAAATTTTTATTCAGAACAGAATGACTATGTTATTCTAGAATTCAGAAACTATAATGTAATAAAGAATCATTGAAAGAAATGAGCATGTAATTATTGTTCTCAAGTAATTAAGTGTCTATTAGATAAAAAGGAATTAGACTTATGTGCCTCTGAAAGGCATAGCTAGAACTAAACTGAGGTATAGAATACATAATTTCTTGTTCCCCTGACTTTAAGCATAGTAATTTTCCAAAATGGAATGGATCGTCTTGTGAAGTGCACAGCAGACATGAGAATAGTCACTTTTCTGAGACATTATTATACAAGGGATCCCTGCATCTTAGAAATGAACTAGGTAACCATTTAGAGCTCTCAACTCTCAGATACTCTACTCCAGGCCAGTGCTCCTTATCAGGTCTTGCCAAACCTTGGAGCTGTTAATGGCCCAAGAACTGCTCTTTTTTTGGTCATGCAATTCACTATGGAAGAGCAATACAGAGAGCACCCATGTCAATAGCTACTTACACCTGTAGGCTAAGGTGAATGGTTACATACCAACACATAAGTAGAATGGAAATAAAAGTGTACGAAACACTTCAGACCCAAACAGCACCATTTATGCTGAAACAGTCCAAGCAGAAATAATATTCATCATTAAGAACACTTAGCTGTATATGTCAATCTTAATTCATGTATACTGAATAGTAGGACAAGACAGCCTTTGTCAGGAATGAATAGGTTCTTTTCTTTTCAGCTTTTATTTTAGATACAGGGGGTACATGTGCAGGTTTGTTACATGGGTATATTGTACCCAGGTCGTGAGCATAATACCTAAGAGATAGTTTTTCAATCCACATCCTTCCCACCTCTAGTAATCCACAGTGCGTATTGTTCCCGTGTTTATGGTGTGCTCAATATTTAGTTCCCACTTACAAGTGACAACACATGGTATTTGGTTTTCTGTTCCTGCATTAATTGGCTTAGCATTATGGCCTCCAGGTCCATCTGTGTTGCTGCAAGGGATATGATTTTGTTCTTTTTTATGGCTACATGAAATTCTATGATGTGTATGTGCCACATTTTCTTTATCCAACCCATCATTAATGGGCGCCTGGGTTGATTCCATGTCTTTATTGTTGTGAGGAGCATGGCAATAAACATATAAGTGCATATGTCTTTTTGGTATAAGGATCTAATTTCCCATGGGTTTATGCCCAGTAATGGGATTGTTGGGTCAGATGGTAGCTCTGTTTTAAGTTGTTTGAGAAATCTCCAAGCTGCTTTCCACAATGGTTGAACTAATCTACTTTCCCACCAACAGTGTATAAGCATTCCCTTTTCTCCACAACCATGCCAGCATGTGTTGTTTTTTCACCTTTTAATAATAACCATTCTGACTGGTGTGAGTAGGTATCTCATGTGGTTTTAGTTTGTGCTTGTCTGATGATTAGTGATGATGAGCATTTTTTCATCTGTTTGTGGTAGCTTATATGTCTTCTTTTGAGAAATGCCTGCTATGTCCTTTGCCCATTTTAAAAATGGGGTTATTTGGTTTTTGCTTGTTGATTCGTTTAAGTTCCTTATAGATTCTGATCATTAGACCTTTGTTGGACGTGTAGTTTGTGAATGTTTTGTCCCATTCTGTAGGTGATCTCTTTACTCTGTTGATAGTTTCTTTTGGTTGTACAGAAGCTCTTTAGTTCAATTAAATTCTACTTATCAATTTTTTTTTTTGCAATTGCTTTTGGGGACTTACTCAAAAGTTCTTTGCTAAGTCCTGTGCTGAGAAGGGTATTTCCTAGGTTTTCTTCTAGGGTGTTTATAGTTAGCTGTCTTATATTTAAATCTTTAATCCATTTTGAGTTAATTTTTATATATAGTGAAATCTATGGGTCCAGTTTCATTCTTCTGCATATTTTTAGCCAGTTATTCCAGCACCATTTATTAAATACAGAGTCCTTTCCCTGTTGCTTGTTTTGGTTGGCATTGTTGAAGATCAGATGGTTATAGGTGTGCGGCTTTATTTCTGAGTTCACTATTCTGTTCCATTGGTCAATGGGTCTGCTTTTGTACAAGTACCATGCTGTTTTGGTTACTGTAGGCTTATAGTATAGTTTAAAGTCAGGTAGTGTGATGCCTTTGGCTTTGTTCTTTTGGTTAGGATTGCTTTGGCTATTCAGCCTCCTTTTTGTTTTCATTTTGGAATAGTTTTTTCTAAATCTATGAGGAATGACATTGGTAGTTTAATGGGCATGACATTGAATCTGTAAATTGCTTTGGGCAGTATGGCTATTTTAACGATGTTGATTCTTCCAGTCTATGAGCACAGAATGTTTTTTACATTTATTTGTGTTGTCTCTGATTACTATCGGCAATGTTTTGCAGTTCTCTGTATAGAGATCTTTCACTTCTTTGGTTAGCTGTATTCCTAGGTATTTCATTTTCTTTGTGGCTATTGTTAAGTGGGATTGTGTTCTTGCTTTGACTCTCTGCCTGGACATTATTGGTGTATAGAAATGCTGCCGATATTTGTGCAATGATTTTGCATCCTGAAACTTTATTAAAGTTGTTTTTCAGTTCTACCACTCTTTTGGTGGAGCAGTTAGGGTTTTCCAAGTATAGAATCATGTTGTCAGTAAAGAGAGATAGTTTGACAACTTGTTTTCCTGGTTGGATGCCTTTTATTTCTTTATCCTGCCTGATTGCTCTGACTAGGACTTCCAGTACTATGTTGAATAGGAGTAGAGAGAGTGGGCATCTTTGTCTTTTTCTATTTCTCAAGGGGAATGGTTCCAGCTGTTTCCCATTCAGTATGTTGTTGGCTGTGGGTTTGTCATAGTTGGCTTTTATTATTCTGAGGTATATTCCTTTGATGCCTAGTCTGTTGAGGGGTTTTATAATGAAGGGATGTTGGGTTTTATTAAAAGCTTTTAATATGAGATGATCATATGGTTTCTGATTTTCTGTTTATGTGGTGAATCACATTTATTGATTTGTATACACTGAACCAAACTTGCAAACCAGAAATAAAGCCTACTTGATCCTGGTGAATTATTATTATTATTATTTGGAAACAAGGTCTCACTCTGTTGCCCAGGCTGGAGTGCAGTGGTTCAACCTCTGCCTCCTGGGCTCAAGTGATCCTCTTTCCTCCCGGGCTTAAGCAATCCTCTCACCTCAGCCTCCTGAGTAACTGGGATCACAGGCACATACCATCATGCCCAGCTAATTTTTTGTATTTTTAGTAGAGACAGGGTTTTATCATGTTGACTAAGTTTTTCTCAAACTCCTGACCTCAAGGATTCGCCCATCTTGTCCTCCCAAAGTACTGGGATTACAAGCATGAGCCACCACACCTGGCTGTGAATTAGCTTTTTGATGTGTGGCTAGATTCAATTTGCTAGTATTTTGTTGAGGATTTTTGCATCTACATCAGAGATATTGGCTTCAAGTTTTATCATGTGTCTTGACACAGATTTTGGTATGAGGATGATACTGGCCTCATGGAATGAGTTAGAGAGGAGTCCCTCCTATTTGATTTTTTGGGAATAGTTTTAGTAGGAGTGGTACCAGTTCTATGTATGTCTTGCAGAATTTGGCTGTGAATTCATCTGTTCTAGAACTTTTGTTGACTGTTAGATTTTCATTACTGATTCAGTTATGGAGTTCGTTGATTGGTTCATGTTTTTACTTTCCTCCTTGTTCAATCTTTGAAGGTTGTGTGCTTTCAAGAATTTATCCATTTCCTCTAATGTGTGTGCACAGAGATGTTCATAATAGTCTCCAAAGATCTTTTGTATTTCTGTGGGATCAGTCTTAATGTCATCTTCGTCATTACTGCACTTATTTGGATCTTCTCTTTTTTTTTCTAGGTTAATCTAGCTAGCAGTCTCTGAATCTTATTTGTTCTTGTGAATTACAAACTTAGTTTCATTGAGCTTTTGTACGACCTTTTGCATCTCAATTTTGTGTAATTCTTTTCTGATTCTGATTTTAGTTATAGTTATTTCTTTTCTTCTACTAGTGTTAAAATTGTTTTTTTCTTTTTTTTTTCTGGTTCCTTATGATGTGATTTTTAGGTCATTAATTTGAGAACATTCTAACTTTTTTGTTTTTGAAACAGAGTCTCCCTCTGTCACCCAGGCTGGAGTGCAGTGGTGTGCTCTTGGCTCACTGCAACCTCTGCCTATTGGGCTCAAGAGATTCTCCTGCCTCAGCCTTCTGAGTAGCTGGGATTACAGGCATCTCTTGCCATTCCCAGATCATTTTTGTATTTTTAGTAGAGATAGGGTTTCACTATGTTGGCCAGGCTAGTCTCAAACTCCTGACTTCAAGTGATCAACCTGCCTCAGCCTTCCAAAGTGCTGGGATTACAGGCATGCGCCACCATGCCTAACTAATTTTTGTATTTTTAGCAGAGGTTGGGTTTTGCCACATTGCCCAGGCTGGTCTTGAACTCCTGAGATCAGGTGATCCACCTGCCTTGGCCTCCCAAATTGCTAGGATTACAGGAGTGAGCCACTGCGCATGGCTGAGATTCTTTTTATAAGTGACCTAACCTTTCTTTCTAGATGTCTTTAATATTTTCTCTTTTGCATTGACCTTGGTGAATCTTATGACTGTGTGTCTTTGGGATGGTCTTCTTGTGTAGTAGCTCACAGTAGTTCTCTGTATTTCTTGAATTTGTGTGTCTACCCCTTCTAGTGAGATTGAGGAAATTTTCATGGACTATATCCTCAAATATGTTTGTCAAGTTGATTACTCTCCCTTTAGAAATATCAATGAGTCATAGATTTGGTCTCTTTACATAATTTCATATTTATTGGAGGTTTTGTTCATTTTTTGAAATTCCTTTTTCTATAATTTTGTCTGACTGAGTTGACTTGAAGAACTGGTTTTTGAGTTCTGAGATTCTTTCATCAGCTTGGTCTATTTTGTCATTAATGTTTCTGATTGTATTATGAAATTTTGGTAGAGAATTCTTTAATTCCAGAAGTTCAGTTTGGTTCTTTCTTAAAACACTATTTTATCTCTCAGGTTTTGAATCATTTTACTGGATCCCTTCAATTGTTTTTCAGGTTTCTCCTGGGTCTGGATGAGCTTCCTGGCCATCCAGATTCTGAATTCTATCTTTGTCATTACAATGATTTCAGTCTGGTTAAGAACTGTTGATGGGGCACTAGTGCATTTGTTTGGAGATAAGAGGACACTCTGGTATTTTCAGTTGCCAGAAAAAGCCATAGTGTCTTACATTGATTGTTTCTCATCTGAGAGAGCTGGTGTTCCTTTAACTGTGATGTAAGATAAATATAGTCAGCTGGCTTAATCTCTAGGTGCTTTCAGAGTGCCAAGGCTTTGTATAGGATCTTTATTTGTGGCTGGATTTTTGCCTAGGGTTTCACAGGCAATGTGTACCAGCAAAATATTTTTGGCAATTATAATTTGGGCTGTGATCCAGTAGCTGGCATTTAATAGTGATGGCTGGCAGATAGGCTCTGACTCAGTCATGTGGCTCTTTTGTATTTTAGCACTTTCTTAGTAGTGCCTTATGATGGAGGGAGAGCGATGACATCCTCACAGGTTTGTTCCAGAGCCTTAGAGGAGCCTCCTCTAATCACTGGTGCCACACTCACATTTCTTTCCTTCAGGCAGAGGCCATGGCTGGCAGACAGGCCACACCTTTTCGCGACTGGCCCTGCAGAAGGAGGCATATCTTGTTCCCCCACTGGCCCATGAATCCAGGTGTCTCACTCCTGTCAGTGTTGTGGGAGTGGGGGCTCCTCCCCTGCTTGGGTGCCACCCATACCAGTGAGTCTTGTTTGGCTAGGAGCAGTGGGGTTGGTTGAAAAGGTATGGACTGATGTCCAGGTGTTTCCCAGAACACAGAACTGTGTCTCTTGGCAGAGTTCAGGTAGGAGTGGGGCTGCTGTGCTGATGCCTAAGCCAGCAAGTTCTGCCTGGCTGGCAGCAGTGGAGTTGTACAGTCAGCTGTCCAAATGTTTACCATACTTCCTTGATCTACTCTTTATTTTATGAAATCATGAATTCTTATCTTTGTGACTTTGAAGAATGGCAACACATGCCATCCAGCAAGACTTTTGAGGGTGGGGTTGATGACTAGAAACATCTGGAAATGTTGTGACCCTATCACAGTGCCTTGGTCAATTAAATTATTTTTTGAATGCATCAAAATCACAAGCCCAATCAAGGCCAAATTCTTCAGTGTCATATATGAATATTTATAATATTCATTATTATTGGTAGGAGTACCTCTACTAGTAGTGTTTCACCTTTTGTGTCTTTCTTTGTTTTGTTTCACTAGCTTAGATAGTATTTTTTTTCTGTTTTTATTTTCTCCAAATTCTACAGTACTTCAAAATTGGGATCCATAATTTTACAACTAATTATTGCCTCTTTCTCTGTCTGATTCAAATATCTTAGTACTTGTTTCTTACAATTTGTACTTAAATATCACCACAATGTTTTTATTTTATATAGATAATATATATTTATAAATATGTAACACATATACACATTCATATACATATATTTATACGTATATAATACATATACATATTTATATACATATATTTATATGTATACATATATATACATATATTTATATGTATATAAATAATATACGTATATACATGTAAACATATACATATTTATATACATATATTTATATGTATATAATACAGATACATATTTATATGTATATAAATATGTATTATATAAATATAATATATATAAATGTAATACATATTTATAAATTATATATTTAATATATTTAATATATTTAAATATTTATTAAATTATATATTTAATATATTTAGTATATTTATTTATTTAATAATTATATATTTAATATATATCTATACGTATATAATACATATACATATTTATATGTATGTAAATATGTATATTATGTATATTATATAAATATAATACATATAAATATGTATGTGTATTATATATGTATAGATATATATTAAATATAAATGTTATAAATAAATATATATAAATATATATTTATATATAACTGCTACACAGGTTCTTATTTTATATATATAAATATATACATATATAAATATATCCATAATATATATTTATGGATATATTTATATAT